>NC_060130.1:372012253-372315283 GCF_021461395.2 Schistocerca americana | reverse complement strand
TTTTTTATGAAAGCAGGTTGATTTTTCTCAGAATTGCAAAACATTATATTAGACCCCACTCTTTTGGCTACAGAATCCTATTTTTCAGCATAATCTCCGTTCAATGCGACGGCCTTACGCCACCTTACTGGAAGGGCCTGTATGCCCGCATGGTACCATACTACTGGTCGACGTCGGTATCAGTGTCTTGCTGCGTCAATAACCTCCCCGTTATCCACGTACCGCTTAGCACAAAATGCATCCTTCATTGGGCCGAACAGATGGCAGTCGGAAGGTGTGAGATCCGGGCAGGAAGCTGGATGAGGACGAACAGTCCAATGAAGCATTACTAACACAGACGTCCAGTTGACCAGAGAGGTGTCTGTGATCCGTCGATCGCCTCGAATGAAAGTGTCCGCTCTTCCCACACCACAGGAATCGCAGCTGTGTGCGGCCGGCTGGCTCGCGGGAAATCGGACAGGTTTGCGCGACCTTGTTGCGATGATGACAGACGCCTCGCCCTACGGCTCGCCGTGCTTTTGTTCACTGCCAGGTCTCCGTAGGTATTCTGCAAGCGCCTTTGAATATCTGCGATGTTCTGGTTTTCGGCAAAAGATACTCAATGACAGCTCTCTGCTTGGAACGCATCTCCGTTACGGACGCCATTTTGAAGGCTACATATAGCGCCGTCGTCTGTCGAAACTTCAGTTAAATTGTAGAGGTTTAAGCAGGAATATTCCACGACGTTCCACAATAAATTCAGCATTTTTTTGGACCGAAATTGGCCGAGAAAAAAATGTATTGCACTACTTGTTGATCGCCCCTCTTATATTAGGAAATAAACACGGACATCGGTAAATGCTATACTGCTGAGAGTATTTTTGTTCTGTCGTTACAACTACAAGAAAAATATTTGATCTTCTCAGCAGACGCGTTTCGCTTTATCGAAGTAAAGCATCATAAGTGGTCTGTAATTAAAGATGTTTACAGTTTGATTTGTTTTGTGGATTGATAAACAGTTCGTTAGCAAATTTTTGGTTTTCATTTACGGTAATTTCTGCTTGGTTATCAGCATATGCCGTCTGGTAGCACGTCTTGTCTTCTTTCTTCGTTAGACACTGATACCTGTGGTCTAATTTTACGTTGCTTTGCAGAACTACGCATCTTTTATGTTTAACACAGAACAATTTCGTACACCACTGTTTACTGTTTATTTGTATACTTCTAAGTATTGTGTACTGTGTTTTGTTGAGTCGCCAATATTGACAACACCCCTGGTCTGCCTTCACATACTCCTGGGAGAGGGGGAAGGGGAGTAGGGGTACCCTCTCATGGTTTAGGTGCCTCAGTTTTACATCATTGCTTTAGTTCAACTAATGAAAGTACTACAGACAGCTCAATGAACTAAAACGCTGAATAATAATTGTTGATGGTGTTAGAACAGCACCAGCCATAAATTTACTTTCAGTTCCTTTATTCAAAGGGTACCGTTACCGGTTTCGAATCGTTGTGATTCATCTTCAGACGGTTTACACGCTTTCCTTATGACATGTGGTGTGTTTTTTTACAGATTAATTCTCCTAAAATATAAATAATATATAATTATAAGTACGCCATACACAGATGGTTGCGTTACAGATTTTCGTTGCATGTGACTTACGTGAAATGTCGGTTTGGAGTGTTTGTTTTCGTAACACTCGTCCAACAGATGTGAATACATTTCCACTGCATTCTTATTGTTGCACACGTAAATTTTTCTCACTCAACACTTTAGATTTGTCACCGAGAAAATTTCTACCACGCACCACATGTTTTGATACGTACAAAGAGCTTACAAACATATGAGTGTCAAAGATGCTATGATATATCGTAACATTTGAAGATGTCCTAAGTTTGGAAAGGATCATATATTCACTTACGCAACTGAAATGCCAAGGTATCCATCATGTCATCATATGACAAAATTGCACTAAAGAATAGTTTCAGATCAAAGAGTGAATATACGTTTCAGCCGACAGAAAACTTACTGATGGGTTGCACTTGAAAAGAAAGAATGAATGATTCGGTCAATACGCAAAACTACAACGAACTGTGTCGAATGTTTTCATTGGGTTGTCCCCACAGATTGGTTTTAGTCGAAAGAATGAATGAATAATTCAACCAATACATGAAACTACCGCCAAATGAGTACAGTGTTTTCCAACAACCGACTGAATTGATTGTTTTCATTCGGTTGTTCCCATCACTACATGCGTCACGTCGCTTGTCACGGCAAGTCGGTGAGCGCCGTGTCTACGAACTAGAGTTGTAAAACAATCGTAGGCTACCGCAGACTATCATAAGTAAGCGTAGACTACGGCAAGTTTCCTAGCACCTTTTGGACAGTTAATGTCGTACCCGCGTTACTCGTGTGCTAGGTGTGTCGCATACCAATCGGGCGCTATCTCATAACGATCGCTTTCTTTACCTACGCGATCAGGTGTCTTACTAGCTTCCATAAAAACCAGGAGTGAACTGCTTGGAAACTGAGTGAGGATATATAAAGGGTTGGGTAACCTACAAAAAATTTTTGTTGTACAGAATTATTCTCTTGTCTGTTATTGAAAAGTAAATAGTATTTAAACAAAACTGAAACTTTCAGTGTTTAGTTGAGATTTTATTCGAAAAGCGTCGATTTGTAACATGAAACAGAGAGATGTACATATTTTCATATAGCGCTAGAAAACACATTCAACAAAAGGTTAAAATAAGAAAGAATGGAAAAACAAAAATATATCAAACATAGCTCAATACTTCGACAAACCTATGTAAAAAATCTTACTGTTATTCATGAACAACTTTCACATTCTTCAGTAATAACAAAAAATTCTTGCCTCTGATAATGATGAAAAACGTTCTATTGAGTACAAAATGACAACAATACTTAAACAGGGTGGTCCATTGATAGTGACTGGGCCAAATATCTCACGAAATAAGCATCAAACGAAAAAACTACAAAGAACGAAACTCGTCTAGCTTGAAGGGGGAAACCAGATGGCGCTATGGTTGGCCCGCTAGATGGCACTGCCATAGGTCAAACGGATATCAACTGCATTTTTTAAATAGGAACCCCCATTTTTATTGCATATTCGTGTAGTACGTAAAGAAATATGAATGTTTTAGTTGGACCACTTTTTTCGCTTTGTGAGAGATGGCGCTGAAATAGTCACAAACGTATAATTAGGTGGTATCGCGTAACATTCCGCCAGTGCGGACGGTATTTGCTTCGTGATTCATTACCCGTGTTAAAATGGACCGTTTACCTAATTCGGAAAACGTCGATATCGTGTTGATGTATGGCTATTGTGATCAAAATGCCCAATGGGCGTGTGCTATGTACGCTGCTCGGTATCCTGGACTACATCATCCAAGTGTCCGTACCGTTCGCCGGATAGTTACGTTATTTAAGGTAACAGGAAGTGTTCAGCCACATGTGAAACGTCAACCACGACCTGCACAAATGATAATGCCCAAGTAGGTGTTTTAGCTGCTGTCGTGGCTAATCCGTACATCAGTAGCAGAAAAATTGCGCGAGAATCGAGAATCTCAAAAACGTCGGTGTTGAGAATGCTACATCAACATCGATTGCACCCGTACCACATTTCTATGCACCAGGAATTGCATGGCGTCCGCAGCTCGTGGTCGTGCGGTAGCGTTCTCGCTTCCCGCGCCCGGGTTCGATTCCCGGCGGGGTCAGGGATTTTCTCTGCCTCGTGATGACTGGGTGTCGTGTATTGTCCTTAGGTTAGTTAGGTTTAAGTAGTTCTAAGTTCTGATGACCATAGATGTTAAGTCCCATAGTGCTCAGATCCATTTGAACCATTTTGATTGCATGGCGTCGACTTTGAACGTCGTGTACAGTTCTGCCACTGGGTACAAGAGAAATTAGGGGACGATGACAGATTTTATGCACGCGTTCTATTTAGCGAAGAAGCGTCATTCACCAACAGCGGTAACGCAAACCGGCATAATATGCACAATTGGGCAACGGAAAATCCACGATGGCTGCGACAAGTGGAACATCAGCGACCTTGGTGGGTTAATGTATGGTGCGGCATTATGAGAGGAAGGATAATTGGCCCCCATTTTATCGATGGCAATGTAAATTGTGCAATGTATGCTGATTTCCTATGTAATGTTCTACCGACGTTACTACAAGATGCTTCACTGTATGACAGAATGGCGATGTACTTCCAACATTATGGATGTCCGGCACATAGCTCGCGTGCGGTTGAGGCGGTATTGAATAGCAAATTTCATGACAGGTGGATTCGCAGGATCTGACGTCCCCGGATTTCTTTCTGTGGGGAAAGTTGAAGGATATTTGCTATCGTGATCCACCGACAACGCCTGACAACATGCGTCAGCGCATTGTCAATGCATGTGCGAACAGTACGGAAGGCGAAATACTCGCTCTTGAGAGGAATGTCGTTACACGTACTGCCAAATGCAATGAGGTTGACGGACATCATTTTGAGCATTTATTGCATTAATGTGGTATTTACAGGTAATCACGCTGTAACAGCATGCGTTCTCAGAAATGATAAAGTCACTAAGGTACATGTATCACATTGGAACACCCGAAATAAAATGTTCAAACGTAGCCAATGTTAACAAAAAGAAATCTACAGTCTGAGTTGGCCACTGCTAGCATAACTGTGGAAAAGAAGTCCTTATAATTGTAAAGCAGTGATCCACTCGTCATTGGCTTCACCAGCCGAATGTGTTTACCATCGATTGCCCTTACGCAGTTCGGGAAACTCGCTCGGGTTTGGAATCCAGTTGCAATATTCTTCCTCTCCTCCTCTGTCGGCTGAATGGCTGGCTCTGAGCGCTATGGGACTTAACATCTGAGTTCATCAGTTACCTAGAACTTAGAACTACTTAAACCTAACTAACCTAAGGACGCCACACATATCCTTGTCCGAGGCAGCGGTCGCGCGGTTCCAGATCTGTCGGCTGAGACAGTCACTTGTCACGCAAGCAGCCCCAATGCACAGCTCCCTGTTTTCACTATGCCACTTGCTGTTGACTTGCTAATTCTGTATGTATAGTGCAGCTTAACTAGGTAATAACCAAATTTATAAAATTTATGATCAATATTTAGTTTTTATTTAGTTATGCTAAATATTTTAAAGTTTATGATAATTTTCCTATTCCCTTTTTTCTATTGTGGCGTAACATTAGAGGCTATTACCGGAAATATACAAAGAAAGTGAGGTTATCTGGTTCAGGAGCAGTAAAAAGATTGAAATACGTCTATGCTGACCAGCTGGGGTTCTTGTCACCTGTTTTTGAGAAAAGAGATTCCGTTTCAAGTCTACAGGAATACGGAATTGTCCTTGGCAGCAGACAGCAATGGCAATCAAATAACATCAGATAATAGTTTAACACCTGAGCAGACTTCAGTAGCTCATCAGTTACACAAAAGGAAATAATAGTTAGAAGTTTGAAATCTGACCCCGAAGCTAAAAGATGCAAATATCTATATTGTCCCTCAATTCCTTCTCCGTCCCCTGAGAACGAAGATACATCATTTTTCAATTCCTTCTTTCCCACTTTGCGGAACTGTGCTGCAGATCAGAAACTGCAAACCCGTATGGAGGTTTTACGCTTACATCAGCGTATGCGAAACGCAGAACTTCCACAACTTCATGGCTTTATGCAGCCTGCCAGCCACCTATACAGCATATGCCGAAGTATGCACTAAGCCCAGGACATTTTCAAACGTCACATAAACCAGGAGATACTTACAACCAAGATGAATCCCCTCAATTAGGAAAAAATCAACCTCAACAATATGAACATGAAGAAACTGTGTCATGTGTAGAACAATCGTTTTCGGCTTCACAAGTCTTTGCCCCTCCTATATGAACCATGGACCTTGCCGTTGGTGGGGAGGCTTGCGTGCCTCAGCGATACAGATGGCAGTACCGTAGGTGCAACCACAACGGAGGGGTATCTGTTGAGAGGCCAGACAAACGTGTGGTTCCTGAAGAGGAGCAGCAGCCTTTTCAGTAGTTGCACTGGCAACACTCTGGATGATTGACTGATCTGGCCTTGTAACATTAACCAAAACGGCTTTGCTGTGCTGGTACTGCGAACGGCTGAAAGCAAGGGGAAACTACAGCCGTAATTTTTCCCGAGGACATGCAGCTTTACTGTATGGTTAAATGATGATGGCGTCCTCTTGGGTAAAATATTCCGGAGGTAAAATAGTCCCCCATTCGGATCTCCGGGCGGGGACTACTCAAGAGGACGTCGTTATCAGGAGAAAGAAAACTGGCGTTCTACGGATCGGAGCGTGGAATGTCAGATCCCTTAATCGGGCAGGTAGGTTAGAAAATTTAAAAAGGGAAATGGATAGGTTAAAGTTAGATATAGTGGGAATTAGCGAAGTTCGGTGGGAGGAGGAACAAGACTTTTGGTCAGGTGATTACAGGGCTATAAATACAAAATCAAATAGGGGTAATGCAGGAGTAGGTTTAATACTGAATAAAAAAATAGGAGTGCGGGTAAGCTACTACAAACAGCATAGTGAACGCATTATTGTGGCCAAGATAGACACGAAGCCCATGCCTACTACAGTAGTACGAGTTTATATGCCAACTAGCTCTGCAGATGATGAAGAAATTGATGAAATGTATGACGAGATAAAAGAAATTATTGAGGTAGTGAAGGGAGACGAAAATTTAATAGTCATGGGTGACTGGAATTCGAGTGTAGGAAAAGGGAGAGAAGGAAACATAGTAGGTGAATATGGATTGGGGGGAAGAAATGAAAGAGGAAGCCGCCTTGTAGAATTTTGCACAGAGCATAACTTAATCATAGCTAACACTTGGTTCAAGAATCATAAAAGAAGGTTGTATACCTGGAAGAATCCTGGATATACTAAAAGGTATCAGATAGATTATATAATGGTAAGACAGAGATTTAGGAACCAGGTTTTAAATTGTAAGACATTTCCAGGGGCAGATGTGGATTCTGACCACAATCTATTGGTTATGAACTGCAGATTGAAACTGAAGGAACTGCAAAAAGGTGGGAATTTAAGGAGATGGGACCTGGATAAACTGAGGTTGTAGAGAGTTTGGGGGAGAGCATAAGGGAACAATTGACAGGAATGGGGGAAAGAAATACAGTAGAAGAAGAATGGGTAGCTCTGAGGGATGAAGTAGTGAAGGCAGCAGAGGATCAAGTAGGTAAAAAGACGAGGGCTAATAGAAATCCTTGGGTAACAGAAGAAATATTGAATTTAATTGATGAAAGCAGAAAATATAAAAATGCAGTAAATGAAGCAGGCAAAAAGGAATACAAACGTCTCAAAAATGAGATCGACAGGAAGTGCAAAATGGCTAAGCAGGGATGGCTAGAGGACAAATGTAAGGATGTAGAGGCTTGTCTCACTAGGGGTAAGATAGATATTGCCTACAGGAAAATTAAAGAGACCTTTGGAGAGAAGAGAACCACTTGTATGAATATCAAGAGCTCAGATGGCAACCCAGTTCTAAGCAAAGAAGGGAAGGCAGAAAGGTGGAAGGAGTATATAGAGGGTTTATACATGGGCGATGTACTTGAGGACAATATTATGGAAATGGAAGAGGATGTAGATGAAGACGAAATGGGAGATAAGATACTGCGTGAAGAATTTGACAGAGCACTGAAAGACCTAAGTCGAAACAAGGCCCCGGGAATAGACAACATTTCATTAGAACTACTGATGGCCTTGGGAGAGCCAGTCATGACAAAACTCTACCATCTGGTGAGCAAGATGTATGAGACAGGCGAAATACCCTCAGACTTCAAGAAGAATATAATAATTCCAATCCCAAAGAAAGCAGGTGTTGACAGATGTGAAAATTACCGAACTATCAGTTTAATAAGTCACAGCTGCAAAATATTAACGCGAATTCTTTACAGACGAATGGAAAAACTGGTAGAAGCGGACCTCGGGGAAGATCAGTATGGATTCCGTAGAAATGTTGGAACACGTGAGGCAATACTAACCTTACAACTTATCTTAGAAGAGAGATTAAGAAAAGGCAAACCTACATTTCTAGCATTTGTAGACTTAGAGAAAGCTTTTGACAATGTTAACTGGAATACTCTCTTTCAAATTCTGAAGGTGGCAGGGGTAAAATACAGGGAGCGAAAGGCTATTTACAATTTGTACAGAAACCAGATGGCAGTTATAAGAGTCGAGGGGCATGAAAGGGAAGCAGTGGTTGGGAAAGGAGTGAGACAGGGTTGTAGCCTGTCCCCGATGTTATTCAATCTGTATATTGAGCAAGCAGTAAAGGAAACAAAAGAAAAATTCCGAGTAGGTATTAAAATTCATGGAGAAGAAGGAAAAACTTTGAGGTTCGCCGATGACATTGTAATTCTGTCAGAGACAGCAAAGGACTTGGAAGAGCAGTTGAATGGAATGGACAGTGTCTTGAAAGGAGGATATAAGATGAACATCAACAAAAGCAAAACAAGGATAATGGAATGTAGTCAAATTAAATGGGGTGATGCTGAGGGAATTAGATTAGGAAATGAGACACTTAAAGTAGTAAAGGAATTTTGCTATTTAGGGAGTAAAATAACTGATGATGGTCGAAGTAGAGAGGATATAAAATGTAGACTGGCAATGGCAAGGAAATCGTTTCTGAAGAAGAGAAATATGTTAACATCGAGTATAGATTTAAGTGTCAGGAAGTCGTTTCTGAAAATATTTGTATGGAGTGTAGCCATGTATGGAATTGAAACATGGACCATAACTAGTTTGGACAAGAAGAGAATAGAAGCTTTCGAAATGTGGTGCTACAGAAGAATGCTGAAGATAAGGTGGGTAGATCACGTAACTAATGAGGGGGTATTGAAAAGGATTGGGGAGAAGAGAAGTTTGTGGCACAACTTGACTAGAAGAAGGGATCGGTTGGTAGGACATGTTTTGAGGCATCAAGGGATCACAAATTTAGCATTGGAGGGCAGCGTGGAGGGTAAAAATCATAGAGGGAGACCAAGAGATGAATACACTAAGCAGATTCAGAAGGATGTAGGTTGCAGTAGGTACTGGGAGATGAAGAAGCTTGCGCAGGATAGAGTAGCATGGAGAGCTGCATCAAACCAGTCTCAGGACTGAAGACCACAACAACAACAACAAGTCTTTGCCGATTCTGATTCTGAGCTAATTGTATTTTCAGAAAAGTGAACTAGAAGAGGCAACTGCCTTGAAATTTTTTCCATGTCTATTCTGTTAACTTCATTTAAAGTTCATTAATACTGCTTTTACTCTAAAACAAATGTACGGTTACACGAAACTTTTCATTTAATATCAGCAGAGAAAAGAAAAATCAACTTGTTTGTTTCTTGGCCTTGTCCATTACCTTTTGTAAAAAAATTGACACGAAAGTGTTATTAAAATAGTAATATATATTAGGGAGTTTTGGCTGAAATGGAATACTAATGTGCTAGAATTCGCTTATCTTAAATTTATAACGAACATTTAGATTGAAGTTACTACCAGTTTCATATTCGTGTCTAACTTCTGTAATGAGTTTCTAAGCATGTGACGTAATTCATCGAAGTTTGAGAAAGACATTCTGAAATACAGTACTTGAAACATCTCGATCCACAAAACGTAAACATCTCCTTGTAGGAACCGACTACTCATTACTATATGCTCCCAGTACTTTCGGTGTACTTTCAAGCCCACGTACGCCACAGTGTCGAGCATCCAGCTCAAGAAAAAGAAGTAGACAAAAAACAAATTCAGTCTACCTGCACAGCCTCCTCAGGGCTACGAAGCGAGTCATCTTCGTTTTAAGAACATTTCTCGCTGTACTAAAATCAACGGTTTTATTTCATTCTTTTCTTGAATATCTATTGTCATTTAGTTGCAAAATAATACACTCCTGGAAATGGAAAAAAGAACACATTGACACCGGTGTGTCAGACCCACCATACTTGCTCCGGACACTGCGAGAGGGCTGTACAAGCAATGACCACACGCACGGCACAGCGGACGCACCAGGAACCGCGGTGTTGGCCGTCGAATGGCGCTAGCTGCGCAGCATTTGTGCACCGCCGCCGTCAGTGTCAGCCAGTTTGCCGTAGCATACGGAGCTCCATCGCAATCTTTAACACTGGTAGCATGCCGCGACAGCGTGGACGTGAACCGTATGTGCAGTTGACGGACTTTGAGCGAGGGCGTATAGTGGGCATGCGGGAGGCCGGGTGGACGTACCGCCGAATTGCTCAACACGTGGGGCGTGAGGTCTCCACAGTACATCGATGTTGTCGCCAGTGGTCGGCGGAAGGTGCACGTGCCCGTCGACCTGGGACCGGACCGCAGCGACGCACGGATGCACGCCAAGACCGTAGGATCCTACGCAGTGCCGTAGGGGACCGCACCGCCACTTCCCAGCAAATTAGGGACACTGTTGCTCCTGGGGTATCGGCGAGGACCATTCGCAACCGTCTCCATGAAGCTGGGCTACGGTCCCGCACACCGTTAGGCCGTCTTCCGCTCACGCCCCAACATCGTGCAGCCCGCCTCCAGTGGCGTCGCGACAGGCGTGAATGGAGGGCGAATGGAGACGTGTCGTCTTCAGCGATGAGAGTCGCTTCTGCCTTGGTGCCAATGATGGTCGTATGCGTGTTTGGCGCCGTGCAGGTGAGCGTCACAATCAGGACTGCATACGACCGAGGCACACAGGGCCAACACCCGGCATCATGGTGTGGGGAGCGATCTCCTACACTGGCCGTGCACCACTGATGATCGTCGACGGGACACTGAATAGCGCACGGTACATCCAAACCGTCATCGAACCCATCGTTCTACCATTCCTAGACCGGCAAGGGAACTTGCTGTTCCAACAGGACAATGCACGTCCACATGTATCCCGTGCCACCCAACGTGCTGTAGAAGGTGTAAGTCAACTACCATGGCCAGCAAGATCTCCGGATCTGTCCCCCATTGACCATGTTTGGGACTGGATGAAGCGTCGTCTCACGCGGTCTGCACGTCCAGCACGAACGCTGGTCCAACTGAGGCGCCAGGTGGAAATGGCATGGCAAGCCGTTCCACAGGACTACATCCAGCATCTCTACGATCGTCTCCATGGGAGAATAGCAGCCTGCATTGCTGCGAAAGATGGATATACACTGTACTAGTGCCGACATTGTGCATGCTCTGTTGCCTGTGTCTATGTGCCTGTGGTTCTGTCAGTGTGATCATGTGATGTATCTGACCCCAGGAATGTGTCAATAAAGTTTCCCCTTCCTGGGACAATGAATTCACGGTGTTCTTATTTCAATTTCCAGGAGTGTAGTTATCATTTCGGCTATACGTATTTTTTATACTTTCTTAACAATACTTTTTACTGAATGCTTCACGAATCAAATTGGTAGTGTAGCCAAGAAAAAATGTCATATGCAGTATACGGTTAACTCTGCGCCTGGATCTTGGAACGTCTAACTCTAGTTTTAAAACGAAAATAGCTCTTAAAGCAATGTTAAACGACTTCATAAATGACACATGAGAGCCAACTCTGCATAGCGAGCAGCCACAGGCATCGTCCTACACGAGCGAACTATTTACAACAAGAAACGGCACGGCGATCGTGCGAAAATATCAATCGCCATTGGTTGAATTACATCCACGAAATCTGCCACTGAAGACGCGAAACGCGTATGGCACAAAAATTGTGTTTCACTCAGTTGTAATTAGACGGCTCCAAAATAAGAATTATCAACATACCGTAATATAAAAAAATGTAGCAATGCTGACCCCGTAGAGAAATGGGAAAAGGCAAGGAAGTAGAAGAAGCAGAATCTACATCAGTAAGGTGCCTGTGAGAGAATGTGAAACACGAGACATTGTGCCAAATCACAAACTGAAAATACAATGAAGAGCCAAAGAAACTGGTACACCTGCCTAATATTGTGTAAGGCCCCCGTGAGTACGAGAGGGTGGAGATCTCTTCTGAACAGCACGTTGCAAGGCATCCCAGATATGCTCAGTAATGTTCATGTCTGGTGAGTTTGGTGGCCAGCGGAAGTGTTTAAACTCAGAAGAATGTTCCTAGAGCCACTCCGTAGCAATTCTGGATGTATGGAATGTCGCATTGTCCTGCTGGAATTGCCCAAGTTCGTCGGAATGCACAATGGACATGAATAGATGCAGATGATTAGACAGGATGCTAACGTATGTGTCACCTGTCAGAGTCGCATCTAGATGTACCAGGGGTCCCATATCACTACAGCTGCACACGCCCCACACAATTACAGAGCCTCCAACAGCTTGAACAGTCTCCTGCTAACATGGATTCATGAGGTTGTCTGCATACCGGTACACGCCTTTCCGCTCGATACAATTTGAAACGAGTCTCGCCCGACCTTGCAACATGTTTCCAGTCATCAACAGTCCAATAACGGCGTTGAAGGGCCCAGGCGAGGCGTACAGCTCCGTGTCGTGCAGTCATCACGGGTACACTAACGGGCATTCGCCTCCGAAGCCCCATATCGATGATGATTCGTTGAATGGTTCGCACGCTGACACTTGCTGATGGCCCAGCATTGAAATCTGCAGCAATTTGCAGAAGGGTTGCACTTCTGTCACGTTGAACCATTCTCTTCAGTCGTCGCTGGTCCCGTTCCTGCTTAGAGCGGCACCAGCATCGCAATCACTGACTCTTGTCTCGCCGCCAGCAGTGCTGCATGCACGGCACTGTCTCACCTATCCGGATCACAACGTCAGTAACTGAGCTGAATCCTCATTTTCAGAGTACCCTGTTGCTATGTAAACCGAAATTTCATCCTATAACCTCCTACTCCTCTTGCAAGGGCTCTCTAACTCATCTGCCTCATATATCAATTACCAGATCTTTATTTCTTAGGCTCCGAGAGGGACAAATCACTCCCTTTCATCAAAACTGAACATTATGCATAAACAAAATTTTCTTTGTTACTCGATCACAGTCTCGTACAATTATTTGAATATCTTCACATTAGCCATCGACCGTATAATTGATTACACTAACCACTATTGCAATTTCGACCTTAGGTAAGTTTTGCACCTAAGAGTATACTTGTCTACACTCTCAAAGATTTTGTATCAGGACGCCTGCGCATGTCTTAAATGTAGTCCTCGGAAATGACGTAAATACGTTGAAGCTGATTCCTCCTGTTTTGACCAGCACAACGTTCGTTACTGACATGGGCAGTGAGCACAAATCTGGTTTCATGAGTTTTTATCCCATCCATCGCATTCCGATAAAATTAGTTAATAATGCTGCATTTATTTGTGGGTTGTATGATATATTCTCCTAATGTGATACTTTACTAGATGAACACTCGGCGTTGCTCAGTTATATATTTCTTCCAATTTTCTGTTTCTCCCTCTCCTTCTTCTCCCCCTTTCTACCCATCTCTTCCTCCCTCTCTCTATCCGTCTCCTCATTCCCCTCCCTCTGTCCATCTCCTCATTTTTCCTTTCTCTGACCTTCTCCTCCTCTCTCATGTCTCTGTTCATATCTTCTTCTTCACTTTTTGTTCATTTCTCTCTCCTCCTCTCTCTGTCCATCTCCTCTTCCCCTCTATTTTTATCCATCTCCTCCTACCTCCTTCTCTTTCCATTTTATTACCCGTACTCCAATGGGAAGTTGCTGGTTCTTATTCCCACAGTATTTCTCTCTGGGTAGTAAGAAGTATGTGTACCAAGTTTGTTTGAAATCGATCCAAATGTTTAGGAGGAGCTTTTCATCTGCATCTTTGCCTGCGTACGCATGTATCATCCATATTTAACATATTTCACACGTGTTTGTACACATTGTAAGATGGCAAGAACTATGCCCCTTACATGAAGTCATTAAAGATCACCTAACACACGTTGAGAAAACAGTAGGGCTCAACAAAAAATAACTGACAAGGCACAATGCATCTTTTAGAGGGTATAGTATGGACATATTGGAATAATTAATGTCGGGTGATGGTTTTAAAGTAATTCACACAACACGAAAACTTTGTGGAAACGAGTCAATTTACTGGACGCTAGTTTACCCCAGGGAAACATTTAGAGTTGACCGTGGCCGGCTAGGGAACGGCGAAGAGAAGCGACAATAGGCAGCTTAGGGCGGCTCAAACTCTGAGAAAGCGGTAACGCGGCTCGGCCTCCAGCCGCCTTAAGATGAGTGACAGTGAGTGGGTGGTTGACCCCGACTCCATGCTGGTGTACCGGGAAACAGACGGAGAACTTGTACACCTGTTGATAAATGTCCGTCATCCCGTTTTCTGTGAAACATGTGACAAAGCCGCGCAAAGCTACGGTGGAGTTGTCAACAGAGGTCAAAATATGCGTGTTCGTGACTATAGCAACTTCACGCTGAATTCACGGTCCACAGAGCCTGAAGTAAATCAGGTGAAGAGCGACAGCATGAAATATGCCGGCCTCCGATGGGAACGTAGGACCAAGGAATTTGAAGTACTCTCCTGGGAGTCAGAATTCCAGAAAACTTGGTGTTTGTGCAGACGCTAACCTTGATGGGTGGCCTGGGGGGAGCTAAATAGAAGAAGTTGAGAGGAAGGGAAATTTTGTGGGAATTTGTTCACTTCCCAGAGCAGGCATTGGTCGGCGCTGGGAAGCGACGCATAATTAACGCGAGTTGCGCTGCAATTGGCGTAAGTGATTTTGCTGGAAGGGAAACCGAGGCAAAGAGCGGACTGGCAGAAGTCTCAGTGGAGGTCTTCCGTTCCCAGCTTGCGTAGAGTGCGTACGTGGCGTTCTTTACGCAGTTTGCCTGAGAAAGAGTGAGCATCTCTGCAGTTTAGGACTTAGCAAATGGAACGATTGAGCTTGGAGATAGAAAGTTTTGGTTCAGCTATGTACTGAGCAAGATAGCTAGGAGTGAATAGACGAGCGTAGCCTTGCAGCACCACGAGGTCGGCCGACGTCCACACAACGACGCCACTCCGCCACGCTGTATTCGGTGATATTGCGCCCGCTCCGGCCACTGATTAATTTGTTGGATCACATTGGCAAAGTTTCCACGAGGGTTTCATGGGCAGTGTACTGTAGAATTCTTCTTGCACTTCACATTACGCCTGGGTCAGTCGATAGAAATTACTTTTGAGTTATCGAGCTTTACTCCACGCAAACGCAATTTATTACCACTGCCTGGTAGGAGAGTCATGTGATTGTGATGATTGAAGGTCGTGAGTTAAAATAAGTTTGTGATAATCGACTGTATCTGTTTTCAATCAAGTAGTTGAAATCCCAAGTCACTTTCTTAATTAATTTTATGTTCAACATTTGCATCTGGTGTTCAATAGCTGCATATAACATCAATGTGCACCTCTTTTTAATTGAAAGTGATCAATTCTGAATCAATTAATGTCAACACTGCCCTCGCAGTTCAATCAGGAGTCACAGGGCCTTATTACTTTCTTTGCGTTATCCGATATTGCGGCAGTTTTGCACTCTTTGTTGATCTGTTAGTCAATTGGCTGGGGTGAACACACGCCAAAACCAGATAAGTGACGGGTGGAGTGTTACAACATAGTTCACCTGTATATCTAGCGAATTTCGATCTGCAGTTTCGTTCTCACGCAGCTCAATGTTTATGACGTCACATCTCATGAACTATGAGTCGCAAAATTTTGCAATTCTGTAGGTAAATTCAGCATCATACCATCTGCGAAGCCGGCAGCGGTGGCCGTGCGGTTCTAGGCGCTCCAGTCCGGAGCCCTGCTGCTGCTATGGTGGCAAGTTCGAATCCTGCCTCGGGCATGGGTGTGTGTGATGTCCTTAGGTTAGTTAGGTTTAAGTAGTTCTAAGTTCTATGGGACTGATGACCACAGAAATTGAGTACCATAGTGCTCAGAGCCATTTGAACCAACCGTCTGCGAAACTTTTTCCCTTTCGTCATTTTGTGTGAGGGTTGTCAGAGAGAATAAGTTTCGTAAAGATTTGAAATTATGTGTAAAGTTTGCTGCAAGTCACTAAGTGCTCTCAGTTTCCAATACTGGATAAATTCAGGGCACTCACGCGTCGTGGGCTACACTTCGTTTTCACCCCACCTCCATCCCTTTGATAGGTAGATGGTTCCTACCCCAACAGCGATTCTTTTTGGACAGTAAGTGATATATGTATGAAGTTTGGTTGAAATCGGTCTAGTGGTTTAGGAAGAGATGTGGAACAAACATTATTCCATATGTACATCCGTTTTTATAATATGTGTGGACACGAATGGTGTATGTAACAAAGGCTGACACGACCCGTAGATGTTCAAGTTATTTTTTATTCTTTTGCTTAATGTTGTCTACTGCAGTATTTTCAGCATGTGAGAAGTTTTTATTGTATGTTAACCCAGATTAATCATGGGGATACTGCGAGACACGTACTAGTATGAATTCTTATTCTTGTTAATGGTACGTCTAACCTTGACATACATGTCGATTTCAGCTGTTACCACTCGATAACGATCTAAAGCCGAAATTATAATAGCCGATATTATGAAAAATAGTACAGTCATTGACGAATATGAAGTAATTTAAAAAATTACACATAAAATAGAAACATCACCCTTTGTGTGATTGTTGTTGTTGGCGGCAACCACGTTACAAAAGGAACTAAGAGGCAAAATGTAAATGAAACGATAAAAAGGGTGAGATGGCGGGGGAGGGGTAGTGAAAATAATAACAAAGAACAGGAGAGTATTATGCTGGAGGAATGTGGAAAAAAATGATGGGAAAGGATACAGAAAAGCAAATATTTCCTTTTACTAACTGTTGTGTTCTGCACAAAAAGCACATTTGAAGCGTACTTTCCGCTAACGCAAGAGACAACCTACTATACACAATCTCTCTTTGTTATGGTTTCAGATTTTTAACATTTCCGAATTTTTGGGCAGAAAAATACTACAACAAGACCTCTATTTTCTCTTTCAGAAACGCTTCTATTCTTCGTTTAAGAGCCGTCTCTGTCTAAAACAAAAAATAACTCCTTAATAAAAATCGTATTAATGTTTGTTAAAAAAATTAGGATTCAGTTGGAATACCTACCGTGAACTCTAGTTCCACTGATACTGATTGTGTACTTCCTGGAACAGAGCAATGAGCAAGCATATCGAAGTATTTCTTCAAAAGAAAATTAAGTGTCGAGTGCTTCTTTGCTTAAAGCTCGAAAGTAACGTCTCGAAACTTCGCGAGAACGTAAATCAAAGAGGCAGGCTCCCCATTACATCCTTCTAATCGATGCATTTTTCCTTTCTGTTAGTATGACACTGATCTCGTCAGTGGCATTAGTCGCCAACTCTTATCATGTTGGAGACGAAATTCCAGTAGGTATCTGTCATGAGCTTTATCTATTTTATGAAAAGATTATTCAAACAAGTTTTTTAGGTAATTAACGAGACTCTGTGACGTTGTTACTAACTAAAATGTCTGTCCCGCATATTATTTGAGAATTTTCTCTTCGTCTAATACGTGTCGTAGCACGGTTGCATTCCAGCGAGCTATACAGGATAGCCGTTTAAACGGCTGTATGTTGTCCGCATTGTCTATTGCAAATGTTATGTCATCTAAATCCACGAGAGAAATTTCGTAACTATGTAAATCATAAAAAATTTCTCTCCAGATACTGAGACCAGATTTAGCATCTTCAGCAGAAAACTCCGCCGTGTATAAAAGTGAGGTTTCATCTGCATTTCGCATGTAGTTAATAATGGGAACAAATTCAATTTTAGTATATTTACCATTCAGTTTTAGAATGTTTATCAGACCATAAAATTATTTCTAAAGCACATGCATTGGTCGCTAAGCAAGCGCTGATTTCTTGTTGGATATCTGTTTTGATTGTTTCAGCTGCACTACAAGAAATCGATAACGGGTGAGGCCAGATTTCGGGTACTGTGCGCGTATGCCTAAAAGATTTTGACAGAAGTTCCTGAACCCTTCACCTCAAACAATATTATAGGATTGTATGGCCCGGACGCAGAACCGAACGCAACTACTAATAACAGTGGATTTTATTCTTGGTGGAATTAATGGGGCGTCTCCATTTCTCAGGAGTTTCTCACTATTAACGCATTTGTGCCTGATGCAAGTTGATACTGACGACTCTTTTCTGAAGCAATAAACGAAACCAGATATACCTTCAACCTTGCACAGTGTGGAGCCTACAGATATTTCCATACTGCTGACAACTCATACTCCCTTGAAACCCGGCCGGGCTGCGCCCAGCTGCTGATGCTGAGCCATGCACGGACACACAGTAGCACTCGCCTGTCCAGCCCGCTCGCTCTCAGGTGCCAACTAATTTAGTTTGAAACGTCCCCTTTGAACAATTATACATGACTGTGCTTAAACTGACACACAATATTTTGCTAGCGCAACGCAATCTGACTTTCAAAATTCCCTACAGAAGAATGGCCCTGACTAACATTAAACTATACCTTTCACAAATCACTTACCTCACAAAAATCTTCGCTGCTCAAGCTACTGCAATACAGCGAGCGCCACTACTGCCAGCTAAATAAAAGATTCAAACTATGGAAGGCACTAACTACTGATAGGGATAGTTAGCAAATGAAAGATATTAATAGAGAACAAACAATGTATTTACCTTGATATCATCATATATAAATATAGCAGTACATGACAAATTTCAAAACTCCGCCATCTCTCTCCCCACATCCACCACTGCTGGCGGCTCACCTCCAACTGCGCAACGCTACGCGCTGTTCACAGCCAGCTGCCTAACACTACAATGGCGAGTATTACAACAATGCAAAGCAGCCACAGACTGCACACAGCACAGCCAGTGATTTTCATACAGAGGTGGCGTTACCATAAAAAAACCTAAACAGCCTACTTACATAGGGAAAACATAAACAGCCTACTTACATAGAGAAAACATAAACAGCCTACTTACATAGAGAAAACATAAACAGCCTACTTACAAGTTAGGACAATAAGCACATACATATTTAATGAGACAACACACTGAGTCACTTGCTGTACAGGTACCTGCGCAGATGTCGGTGCATGCAAGTGTCCTGCGTCCAAACAACATAGTTTCAATCTACGCTAGCCCCCCAACTAACGGCCAGATGACGAAGGTGAAGGTGACAACTGCAGTTTATGTCCCACATCCGAAGTTATGGAAGGCTCCATGTAGCAAAGACGCGGTGTACTCACATTAGGATACCCGCCGTCCTAACGTACCAAGACGCCTAGACAGAATTTAACAGCATGACACTATACTTGGGTCAAATGTTCACAGTAAGCTTACCAGCATGCTTTGCGCCTCTTAAGTCTCGTAGATTTTCTTCTTTGCCATACTTCTTCTGATGAATTTTAAGCAATTGTTAAATGACTGTACACGGCACGGCTGAGTTTAATTTTCATTTCATATTTATTGTTCTTAGACTCTTTCGCTGACAAGCTTGCTTAGTAATGTATTAGAAACAACAACACAGATCGGTGAGTTATGTACGATATGAGTAACCTAACCAAAATTTACAAGGGGCCATTCATAATTACTCAGGTGGGTGACTAATAAGCAAGTTATTCATTCACATGGCAAATTAATTTGAACGTATGGTTACTCTATGAACAGTCCTAATTTTTTTTACAAAAAGAAAAAAAAATTGAGTTAGATTTCCTACACACCACCGTTTTTTAGGTCGGTGGTCATAATGTTCTGGCTGATCAGTGTATACAGCAAGCGGAACTTTTCCATCTTGATACTCTTCAGGCTGCTTTTCAATTCTTTCGTAGCGTGTACTGCTAATTACCAGCATTCTCATAACTTATCCTGTAACACTCGATAAATTTATGTGGCGTAAATGCATATTCAGTAAGCTTAATCGATTAGTTGCAACTTATTTTTCTCGCAAACTATGTTTAGTGATACGCCAAAAACGATACGGGAATACGAGTATAACCTACACCTAAGTCAGTAACTCAAGTGGTACCTAGAGATTTTAGAAGTGGTTTTAAGCCATAATCGGAACAGTTGTAATCCGACCCTCCATAATTAATCGAAATAACAATAGGCGAATATAAATACAGGGGCTTGAAGACGGTCGGAGACCGACAGGGCGTTGCGGCGCGCAAGCTGAGCACGCAACCCATCAGGCCTGTCGATCGATGACCCGGCGAGATGCCTCAACCCGGCCGGGCTGCGCCCAGCTGCTGATGCTGAGCCATGCACGGACTCACAGTAGCACTCGCCTGTCCAGCCCGCTCGCTCTCAGGTGCCAACTAATTTAGTTAGGACAATAAGCACATACATATTTAATGAGACAACACACTGAGTCACTTGCTGTACGGGTATCTGCGCAGATGTCGGTGCATGCAGGTCTCCTGCGTCCAAACAACATAGTTTCAATCTACGCTAGCCCCCCAACTAACGGTCTAGGAAACAACTTTCAGCGGCAAGCTTCTGGCATGTAAAGGTTATTTCGCCTCAGGACGCCAACTCATAACGCAGGAAATTCTTTTGTGGTCTGTGTTCCCTGCTACTCTTTCAAAAATGCTGACAAGCGTCAGCGGCGGAAAGAACTACCTGAATGGTCGAGACAATTGCTCCGTAAGCTATAGCAGTTTTCACAGATTAATTTACTTCTTGAGGACATTCACATAGGGGCAGGGCGATTCCTGTCAATAGGAAGCACTTACAAGGCTTTAGAACTTCCGACAGCAGTGCCTAACCAAGCATTAAGTAAAATGAAACCAGTTACGTGCGAATCTATGTCCATCGTCCTGTGTAAGGATTTCATTAAGACGAGTACCTCAGTTATGTAATGTCACTTGTGAGAGTTTTGCAGATTAGAAATGCTACTGGCAACAGGATCATCTCAATTACTAATACTATAACTGCAACTGCATGACGAAGCTACTTTTGGCGATGTGTCGAGGGGTATGCTCTGTGTGTGGTATACGTACCCTTTGTTGATGGCCCTTGAGGGGAGAGGAAGAAGAGGAGGGGGAGGTGCTGCAGAATCAGGCCATTACGAGCAGCATGGTTGCTGCAGCCCTGAGGGAGAGTGGTCCATGGACGCCAGAGCGGTGCTGGTGCGGGGGGGTGGGGGAGGGGTGAGGCGGTGGCAGGAGGGGGGGGGGGGCATGACAGGAGCGGCGGCGGTGGTGTTCTCGCACGGTGACTATCGGCGCCCTTGTTGGCGAAACTTGCCGCACAGGACTCCGTCTCGATGTTATAGGATTCGCTACCCCCATTACCCGAGCCACAGTGTAATGCGTGAATTGTTCCCCTGAGGATTCCGCTGTAGAATAATGAAAAAATAACTCAGTACAACGCTCTAGACACCGCCTGATGTTGCTGCAAGGGAAGAAAAAATACACACTGACTCCATGGCATCTCCCTCATCTCCTCACGACGACGAAGGTCTTCCTCCGTCTCCTCCACCCACTGTGGCATTTTGTTCTCACCTGAATTTGGCAAGCTCCATTTGTCTAACTCCCCTATATCGCTTGCGACAATAATAATCTAGTAATAAAAGCATATACACACAAAAACTACAGAAAACAAACACATATTTTTAGAATATACACACACATGAGATCTGCGATGGCTCCTGCATGTCTTCAGCACATACCCTTTCCTGTCCCCCTTCTTCATCTGCCAGAAAACAATCTATAACAAAGATTACGTGACATATTTTATGTATAAGATGAAATTTAATTACTATGGAGAGAAAAAAAAATATTAATGGATATATGTACTGAAACAATACGAAATCCTTCGTGGAAAGAAGTGACCTTTATCGATTTTGATCCTCGACGTTGTCTACAACAATGACAACAGTAACAACATATTAAATAAATGATGAAAATTTTTTAGAAAGAAACTACTTATACACGACATATACTGCAACAATACGAAATTCATAGTGAAAAAGTAACATTTATTAGTTTTGGTCCTTCAAAATCATCTACAAAAACAATATATTACGTATTCGATAAAATATATATATATATACTACTTACGATGATATTGCTGCTGGTGTTGCCACTGTTGGACCTCTGTCTCCGACGTTTTTAAGATTTGGTGTATGTATGCTGAAACAACAAGAAAAAAATTAACACCTAAGTCTGACCACACATACTATGAAAATTTTTTTAACTTAGAAATCTGTACACATAATGATTTCATACTACGAAACTTTTCTTACGAAAGTATACTTCGAAATCTGAAGTTGGTATTGAGAAACTTTTTACGAAAATACACACTGTGTAATCCGACCTCATGCTATGAAGTAAATATACAGGGTGAAAAGTATTTAAACCGACAAACTCTCGAGGTTGTAGGGGACATCAAAACAAATATTTTCCCTAATGTCATTTTTTCCTATGAGGAGTATTTCAACCGGCAGAGGAAGATTTCTCTGGCGACAAATTAATTAAACCAACGAACACTTTTCCAGTTTTTTATCACCAAGAGACAACACATAAACACAACCCAATTTAAATTACAGTAGATTTTCAAAAATGCCTCCATTGACACGTAAACAAAGGTTACACCGGCGGATCATGTTCTGTCCGACACGGGCAAAAACCCCAGGAGTATCCTGAAATGTTCCTGCTGCTGCTACTATCCGGGCAACCAGATCCTCTTCTGATGCAACACGAGTTGCGTAAACAAGGTGGCGCATCTCTCCACACACAAAAAACTCCAGAGGGGACATATCTGGGGATCGAGCAGGCCATGGTACAGGACCACCTCTGCTAATCCACGTTTCTGGGTACCTACCGTCGGTCCAGGAACCGACACATACGACGACTGACATGTGCCGGCGCCCCGTCATGTTGGAACCATGTGCTTTGTCTTGTAGGGAGCGGGACGTCTTCCAGCAATTCTGACAATGCTCTGGCGAGAAAATTGGAATAGTGCCCGCCATTTAATGGCCTAGGTAGCAGATACGGCCCAATTAAACAGTCCACAACAACACCGACCCACACATTAACGAAGAACCGCACTTGATGAGCGCTAGTAACTGTGGCATGTGGGTTATCCTCACTCCAAACATGCGAATTGTACGTGTTGAAGACTCCATCACGCCCGAAAGTTGATTCATTGGTAAACAACGCAGAGGATGGAAATGTAGGATGCACTTCACACTGTTCCAGGTACCACTGCGAAAACTGTGCTCTGGGTGGATAATGAACTGGTTCCAGGTTTTGGACACGCTGTAGGTGAAATGGACGTAACAATTGCTCTCGAAGGACTGTTCTTACAGTCGTCTGATTCGTCCCCATGTTACGTGCAATTGCACGAGTGCTCATTGAATGATCCCGTTCCACATGCTGGAAGACAGCTTCCTCAAATTACAGCGTTCTTACCGTGCGACAGCGTCCCTGTCCAGGTACTCTGCTAAATGACTCGGTCTCACGCAGACGTTGGTACACACTAGTAAAGGTCGTGTGATGCGGGATACGGCGATTAGGATATTGTTGTTGATAAACCCGCTGTGCAGCTCGTCCGTTGTAGTGCGCTACGTAGTACGCACCAACCATATCAGTGTACTCACTCCATTAGTAAACAGAGACAATGCACTACTACATTGGTGGACAGCAGTTGCCTACAACTGAAGAGCGTAATAAGCCCTCTAACAACTGAAGATCGTAATACGGCCTCTAACAACTGAAGAACGTAATATACCCTCCACCGGTTTAAATAATCCTTATAGGAAAAAATGATATTAGGGTGAAATATTTGTTTTGATGTCCCCTACAACCTCCCAGAGTTTGTCGGTTTAAATACTTTTCACCCTGTATGCTTACTTGGTAATTCCCATTGCCTAGGGCGTTTTCCACTACCATTGTTGATGCTGTAGCTGGAAATTGTATGCTTCATTTTTTTCCCGAAAAGAAATTGGCACAAGATCACAGAACTAAAAGAGCAACCACACTGGTGGACTGACGGTGGCACAATGAAAGCGACTGTACCACGACGACGGTTTATATAACCTCTATCCACTCCACCCACCATTTCACCCAGGGAGCCAATAAGGGTGTGGCATTCTACTCCACTCGCCGATGAGTGCTGGTCTGACCACGCAGGACAGGTAGGTGCTGGTCGTCTGGCCACGGATTTCGCGCGCTCGTGGATGTGGCCGGAAAACCCCGCTTCTCGTCGCTGTTCCACTCCATGGAGAGCTGCAGCCACTGATGCATGCACAACTGCTTCGCGGGTCCTGAGCTACGACAGTGCCTTCTGTAGCAAACTACAGTGATAGTGTATTCAGCAATATTTTTTACGTGGTGTATGATCATCCTCAGAGTTTCGATGCGGTGTATTTGCACTCATTTGTTTTAGTTTCGATCTATAAATAATATTCCCGCATGATGTATTTTCGAGTGTATTTTGCTGTAATGTATTTCCATTCCACGTGCACCTGGGAAAACGGTGCAGTGTTTTGTGTGCGAGTGTATTTGAAACAAGCCGGCCGCGGTGGTCTAGCGGTTCTGGCGCTGCAGTCCGGAACCGCGGGACTGCTGCGGTCGCAGGTTCGAATCCTGCCTCGGGCATGGGTGTGTGTAATGTCCTTAGGTTAGTTAGGTTTAAGTAGTTCTAAGTTCTAGCGGACTTATGACCTAAGATGTTGAGTCCCATAGTGCTCAGAGCCATTTGAACCATTTGTATTTGAAACAAATTGTTTAAAGCAACATTTGCAAATATATTGAGATGTTAAACACGTTACCTAATTCGCTTATGCACTCAAATATTCCAGAGTAGTTGAGGAAGATTGAGAGGTTTCACAAGTGTGGCACGATCCTTTTTAGAGTCTGTGATGGTATACTCGCAAAACTGAAGCAAACTACTGTGCAGCGATCTTTTTGAAAGTGTATTTAGAGACATACACTACTCGTCATTAAAATTGCTACACCACGAAGATGACATGCTAGAGACGCGAAATTTAACCGACAGGAAGAAGATGCTGTGATACACTCCTGGAAATTGAAATAAGAACACCGTGAATTCATTGTCCCAGGAAGGGGAAACTTTATTGACACATTCCTGGGGTCAGATACATCACATGATCACACTGACAGAACCACAGGCACATAGACACAAGCAACAGAGCATGCACAATGTCGGCACTAGTACAGTGTATATCCACCTTTCGCAGCAATGCAGGCTGCTATTCTCCCATGGAGACGATCGTAGAGATGCTGGATGTAGTCCTGTGGAACGGCTTGCCATGCCATTTCCACCTGGCGCCTCAGTTGGACCAGCGTTCGTGCTGGACGTGCAGACCGCGTGAGACGACGCTTCATCCAGTCCCAAACATGCTCAATGGGGGACAGATCCGGAGATCTTGCTGGCCAGGGTAGTTGACTTACACCTTCTAGAGCACGTTGGGTGGCACGGGATACATGCGGACGTGCATTGTCCTGTTGGAACAGCAAGTTCCCTTGCCGGTCTAGGAATGGTAGAACGATGGGTTCGATGACGGTTTGGATGTACCGTGCACTATTCAGTGTCCCCTCGACGATCACCAGTGGTGTACGGCCAGTGTAGGAGATCGCTCCCCACACCATGATGCCGGGTGTTGGCCCTGTGTGCCTCGGTCGTATGCAGTCCTGATTGTGGCGCTCACCTGCACGGCGCCAAACACGCATACGACCATCATTGGCACCAAGGCAGAAGCGACTCTCATCACTGAAGACGACACGTCTCCATTCGTCCCTCCATTCACGCCTGTCGCGACACCACTGGAGGCGGGCTGCACGATGTTGGGGCGTGAGCGGAAGACGGCCTAACGGTGTGCGGGACCGTAGCCCAGCTTCATGGAGACGGTTGCGAATGGTCCTCGCCGATACCCCAGGAGCAACAGTGTTCCTAATTTGCTGGGAAGTGGCGGTGCGGTCCCCTACGGCACTGCGTAGGATCCTACGGTCTTGGCGTACATCCGTGCGTCGCTGCGGTCCGGTCCCAGGTCGACGGGCACGTGCACCTTCCGCCGACCACTGGCGACAACATCGATGTACTGTGGAGACCTCACGCCCCACGTGTTGAGCAATTCGGCGGTACGTCCACCCGGCCTCCCGCATGCCCACTATACGCCCTCGCTCAAAGTCCGTCAACTGCACATACGGTTCACGTCCACGCTGTCGCGGCATGCTACCAGTGTTGAAGACTGCAATGGAGCTCCGTATGCCACGGCAAACTGGCTGACACTGACGGCGGCGGTGCACAAATGCTGCGCAGCTAGCGCCATTCGACGGCCAACACCGCGGTTCCTGGTGTGTCCGCTGTGCCGTGAGTGTGATCATTGCTTGTACAGCCCTCTCGCAGTGTCCGGAGCAAGTATGGTGGGTCTGACACACCGGTGTCAATGTGTTCTTTTTTCCATTTCCAGGAGTGTATGTAAATGATTAGCTTTTCAGAGCATTCACACAAGGTTGGCGTCGGTGGCGACACCTACATCGAGCTGATGGAGGCGGTTGATGGAGCCCCTTAGGGAAATAGCGGGAAGGTCGGGGAAGAAGGCCAGTGTTCACTCTGTCTGCTTGCCGGGGGGTCTCATCCGAGATGTGGAGGAGGCTCTGCCGGCGGCGATAGAGAGCACTGGGTGCACCCGACTGCAAATTGTTGCTCATGTCGGCACCAATGACTCCTGCTGTCTGGGTTCAAAGATCATCCTCAGTTCGTACAGGCGGTTGGCGGAATTGGTGAAGGCGGAAAGCCTCGCTCGCGGGGTGAAATCAGAGCTAACTATTTGTAGTATCGTTCCCAGAACCGATCGCGGTCCTCTGGTTTGGAGCCGAGTGGAAGGCTTAAACCAGAGGCTCAGACGATTCTGCGGAGATCTGGGGTGCAAATTTCTCGACCTCCGCTATCGGGTGGAGAAATGTAGGGTCCCCCTGAATAGGTCAGGCGTGCACTACACGCCGGAAGCGGCTACAAGGGTAGCGGAGTACGTGTGGAGTGCACATGGGGTTTTTTTAGGTCAGAGAATCCCCTCCCTAGGCCCGACAAGACGCCTCCTGAGACGCAGCAAGGTAGGAGTAGGCAAAATGCAACAGGGAATAACAATATTAATGTGCTAATAGTAAACTGCAGGAGCGTCTACAGAAAGGTCCCAGAACTGCTCTCATTAATAAACGGTCACAACGCCCATATAGTACTAGGGACAGAAAGTTGGCTGAAACCAGATGTAAATAGTAATGAAATCCTAAACTCAGATTGGAATGTATACCGCAGAGACAGGTTGGACAGTGAAGGGGGAGGCGTGTTTATAGCGATAAGATGTGCAATAGTATCGAAGGAAATTGACGGACATCCGAAATGTGAAATGATTTGGGTGAAGGTCACGGTTAAAGCAGGCTCAGACATGGTAATTGGATGTCTCTATAGGCCCCCTGGCTCAGCAGCTGTTGTGGCTGAGCACCTGAAGGATAATTTGGAAATATTTCGAGTAGATTTCCCCACCATGTTATAGTTCTGGGTGGAGATTTTAATTTGCCGGATATAGACTGGGAGACTCAGACGTTCATAACGGGTGGCAGGAACAAAGAATCCAGTGAAATTTTTTTAAGTGCTTTATCTGAAAACTACCTTGAGCAGTTAAACAGAGAACCGACTCGTGGCGATAACATATTAGACCTTCTGGTGACAAACAGACCCGAACTATTTGAAAAAGTTAACGCAGAACAGGGAATCAGCGATCATAAAGCGGTTACGGCATCGATGATTTCAGCCGTAAATAGGAATATTAAAAAGGGTAGGAAGATTTTTCTGTTTAGAAAAAGTGACAAAAAGCAGATTTCAGAGTACCTGTTGGCTCAACACAAAAGTTTTGTCTCAAGTACAGATAGTGTTGAAGATCAGTGGACAACGTTCAAAACCGTCGTACATAATGCGTTAGATGACTATGTGCCAAGCAAGATCGTAAGAGATGGAAAAGAGCCACCGTGGTACAACAACCGAGTTAGAAAACTGCTGCGGAAGCAAAGGGAACTTCACAGCAAACATAAACATAGCCAAAGCCTTGCAGACAAACAAAAATTACAGGAAGCGAAATGTAGTGTGAGGAGGGCTATGCGAGAGGCGTTCAATGAATTCGAAAGTAAAGTTCTATGTACTGACTTGGCAGAAAATCCTAAGAAATTTTGGTCTTATGTCAAAGCGGTAGGTGGATCAAAACATAATGTCCAGACACTCTGTGACCAAAATGGTACTGAAACAGAGGATGACAGACTAAAGGCCGAAATACTAAATGTCTTTTTCCAAAGTTGTTTCACAGAGGAAGATTGCACTGTAGTTCCTTCTCTAGATTGTCGCACAGATGACAAAATGGTAGATATCGAAATAGACGACAGAGGGATAGAGAAACAATTAAAATCGCTCAAAAGAGGAAAGGCCTCTGGAACTGATGGGATACCAGTTCAATTTTACACAGAGCACGCGAAGGAACTTGCCCCCCTTCTTGCAGCGGTGTACCGTGGGTCTCTAGAAGAGCGTAGCGTTCCAAAGGATTGGAAAAGGGCACAGGTCATCCCCGTTTTCAAGAAGGGACGTCGAGCAGATGTGCAGAACTATAGACCTATATCTCTAACGTCAATCAGTTGTAGAATTTTGGAACACGTATTATGTTCGAGTATAATGACTTTTCTGGGGACTAGAAATCTACTCTGTAGGAATCAGCATGGGTTTCTAAAAAGACGGTCATGTGAAACCCAGCTCGCGCTATTCGTCCACGAGACTCAGAGGGCCATAGATACGGGTTCACAGGTAGATGCCGTGTTTCTTGACTTCCGCAAGGCGTTCGATACAGTTCCCCACAGTCGTTTAATGAACAAAGTAAGAGCATATGAACTATCAGACCAATTGTGTGATTGGATTGAGGAGTTCCTAGATAACAGGACGCAGCATGTCATTCTCAATGGAGAGAAGTCTTCCGAAGTAAGAGTGATTTCAGGTGTGCCGCAGGGGAGTGTCATAGGACCGTTGCTATTCACAATATACATAAATGACCTTGTAGATGACATCGGAAGTTCACTGAGGCTTTTTGCGGATGATGCTGTGGTGTATCGAGAGGTTGTAACAATGGAAAATTGTACTGAAATGCAGGAGGATCTGCAGCGAATTGACGCATGGTGCAGGGAATGGTAATTGAATCTCAATGTAGACAAGTGTAATGTGCTGCGAATACACAGAAAGATAGATCCTTTATCATTTAGCTACAAAATAGCAGGTCAGCAACTGGAAGCAGTTAATACCATAAATTATCTGGGAGTACGCATTAGGAGTGATTTAAAATGGAATGATCATATAATGTTGATCGTCGGTAAAGCAGATGCCAGACTGAGATTCATTGGAAGAATCCTAAGGAAATGCAATCCGAAAACAAAGGAAGTAGGTTACAGTACGCTTGTTCGCCCACTGCTTGAATACTGCTCAGCAGTGTGGGATCCGTACCAGATAGGGTTGATAGAAGATATAGAGAAGATCCAACGGAGAGCAGCGCGCTTCGTTACAGGATCATTTAGTAATCGCGAAAGCGTTACGGAGATGATCGATAAACTTCAGTGGAAGACTCTGCAGGAGAGACGCTCAGTAGCTCGGTACGGGCTTTTGTCAAAGTTTCGAGAACATACCTTCACCGAAGAGTCAAGCAGTATATTGCTCCCTCCTACGTATATCTCGCGAAGAGACCATGAGGATAAAATCAGAGAGATTAGAGCCCACACAGAGGCATACCGACAATCCTTCTTTCCACGAACAATACGAGAATGGAATAGAAGGGAGAACCGATAGAGGTACTCAAGGTACCCTCCGCCACACACCGTCAGGTGGCTTGCGGAGTATGGATGTAGATGTAGATGTAGATGTAGATGAAATGAGGAAAGTTTCCAACAGAGTTGACCGGCGTTGCCTGGTGAAACGTTGTTGCGATGCCTCGTGTAAGGAGGAGAAATGCGTACCATCACGTTTCCGACTTTGATAAAGGTCGGATTATAGCCTATCGCGATTGCGGTTTATCGTATCGCGACATTGCTGCTCGCGTTGGTAGAGATCCAATGACTGTTAGCAGAATATGGAATCGGTGGGTTCAGGAGGGTAATACAGAACGCTGTGCTGGATCCCAACGGCCTCGTATCGCTAGCAGTCGAGATGACAGGCACCTTATCCGCATGGATGGTAACGGATCGTGCAGCCACGTCTCGATCCCTGAGTGAACAGATGGGGACGTTTGCAAGACAACAACCATTTCCACAAACAGTTCGACGACGTTTGCAGCAGCATGGACTATCAGCTCGGAGACCATGGCTGCGGTTACCCTTGACGCTGCATTACAGACAGGAGCGCCTGCGATGGTGTACTCAACGACGAACCTGGGTGCACGAATGGCAAAACGTCATTTTTTCAGATGAATCCAGGTTCTGTTTACAGTATCATGATGGTCGTATCCGTGTTTGGCGACATCGCGGTGAACGCACACTGGAAGCGTGTGTTTGTCATCGCCATACTGGCGTATCCCCCGGAGTGATGGTATGGGGTACCATTGGTTACACGTCTCGGTCACCTCTTGTTCGCATTGACGGCACGTTGAGCAGTGGACGTTACATTTCAGATGTGTTACGACCCGTGGCTCTACCCTTCATTCGATTCCTGCGAAACCCCACATTTCAGCAGGATAATGCACAACCGCATGTTGCAGGTCCTGTAGGGGCCTTTCGGGATACAGAAGATGTTCGACTGCTGCCCTGGCCAGCACATTCTCCAGATTTCTCACCAATTGAAAACGTCTGGTCAATGGTGGCCGAGCAACTGGCTCGTCACAATACGCCAGTCACTACTCTTTATGAACTGTGGTATCGTGTTGAAGCTGCATGGGCTGCTGTACCTGTACACGCCATCCAAGCTCTGTTTGACTCAATGCCCAGGCGTATCAAGGTCGTTATTACGGGCAGAGGTGGTTGTTCTGGGCACTGATTTCTCAGGATCTATGCACCCAAATTGCGTGAAAATGTAATCACCTGTCAGTTCTAGTATAATATATTTGTCCAATGAATACCCATTTATCATCTGCATTTCTTCTTGGTGTCGCAATTTTTATGGCCAGTAGTGTATTTAGTTTGATTTAGTAACTCCTGAAGCAGCTCGTGCTCAAAGACGATATTTCCTACAAAAGCGTGCGAAGTGTCTCTGGGAGGTTGCACAAGCGTGCCAAGATATTTTCTTTTAGTGATTAATTTAAGTTCGGTGATGACAGTCCTCGGAATCGGTTAAATATTCTTGCATAATCTGCAACGCTCGCTCTCTCTCTTTGTGCAGTGGTACCGTAGATTTAGTTCCTGTGACATCTTCAAGTTATGTATGTGACAATATTCCACACATTGCTTAAACAGCATGTGTGATAACCCCTGAAGCAGTTAAGAGTTCAATCACAAAGGGTATCCATGTACCAGGGGTGAGGTGGAAGACTATGGGTACTTCCAACGTGACAAGAAGCGCTTAGTATGTGGCCCCATGCGGCTACCACGTGCTCACCATGTGCAGGCCAGCAGATGGCTGATCGAAAGATTTTCAACAGTGTAATCAGGTGTGATTATTTCATGACAGTATTCCTTGCACAATTGGAATTAAAAAAGACGAACGATTTCATTACTTTTTTTCGATGTGTTTTACAAGAACTGCATCTTCGCAAACAGCAGAGAGTTATGAACAAGAGAGATCCAATGCCAACAAATTGAATTTTTTTTATAAATAAATAGTACATCATTTGCTATGTAATTGAACTTCCTGTCATGAGATCCTTCATCTCCAGCTCAGAGCCGCCAATTTCCAGGTGGTGAGGGTGGAAGGGGAGGGTTGGGGATTTACTGGAGAGGGGTTGGTTAATTGACCAATTTAATTAAGTAGTCAATCAAATTGATAGAGTTGGAGGAGGCTATTCGAATAACTCAGGCCTAAACGTGTACCTGTATCAGCTGGGGGGAGGGTGGGGGGGGGGGAGGGTTGTAGGTTTCCTGAGGGGTTGGGACGAGGAGGAGGAGGGGGAGAGGTGGGGGAGGTTTCTCAGAAGGACAGATTATCCTCAGAGGGCCATAATCTACTTAGCAGAACAAGAAGTTAAGGACCTGTCAATCAGAAGAGAACAATAGGTTTTCCCCTCAATGTATACTTGTCCCTGATGTAGGCAATCTGCACTAATAAATTGTGCTGATGCCCCTCTTGTCTCACTACTTAAAGAATGGTTCAAATGGCTCTAAGCACTGTGGGACTTAACATCTGAGGTCATCAGTACCCTAGAGTTAGAACTACTTAAATCTAACGAACGTAAGTCAGGATTCGAACCAGCGACAGTAGCAGCACCGCGGTTCCAGACTGAAGCGCCTAGATCCGTTCGGCCACAGCAGCCGGCTCTCACTACTTACATTAGGTTCCGTCGAGTAAAAGTATTCCAAAAGAGTGAAACCGTTTTCAAACTCTCTCTACTGTGCATATGTAGCTTCGCTATAATCTCGACCGTGAGAACCTTTTTGGTTTACGCAAAGGCATATTTAGTGTGTTTTGTTGTTTGACCACCTGCACCGCAAGCTGATGCCTTTGCTCTCTCCGCGTTGCTCAAATGTTTCTGATTTTAATAATGAAACTGTGCACCCGGTACGTATTGTTTTTATGCTTATCGCCACCTGTCTCCAGAATTTATTCTCATTGTCAAGTGTAAATACTTACATAAGTATGTTGTGTGGTGTTCGTATGTGTGTTGTGCCTCTCATGCACTGTAATGCGTTAAGAGGTTGTAAGGTGCCGTACTCTACCTCCTACATTATGCAAATACACACACACACACACACAGTGTGAATTTTCGCAAGTTTCATTCTTTAAAGAACGAATGACAGTTGCAGCCTTTCCAAAAACATCAATAATGATGAATGAAACTGAGTCAAATGTTTATGCTTCCCACTTGTGATTGGCACTTCCCGGAGAAACAGTCATAAAAATGTTAACAGAAGAAGTTCTTAATTATTCCTGATACCACTTTCGTCATCAGCAACCTGTTTTCGTTTACATACTTTGATTATATGCATATGATGGCAAATTTGATAAGCCTGTCTGACTGATTTTGATAACACAAATTTTGTTGCTGATTAACAATACATTGCATATAATTAGTACCAGTGTTAAGAAACTTCAATGTAGTAAATGCCTAAACATTGCAAATGCCGGAAATAATCTGATTTCAAGAAAAATTATCGTTTGTTTAGTTGGTTCAGAGTGGCTGCAATGTGTCCACTAATATACGTGTAACAGTACAGCAGCATCATTCCTACCTATGCCACCTCCCCTCTAAAGCAAGCCACGTTAATGTGTGAATGTCATTTATGACAAGAAATATAGTATGTGACCCTCAATTATCGGTTCTTGTGATCGCCTCCTTGTATAGAAGAGGGAAAATTTATTCACATTGAAAGTGAAGTTAACAGAGGACAGTGAGATCCTTTTGCTTTTGATACTCTAAGCTTTTTATATGAAGCACATATCCGCGGGAAAATTCCTCAAGGGAACAAAATTACACTAGGATGTATCAAATTTTCACAAGGCTGAGATGCAACGTTCCTTTAAAAGGCTGGCAGGAAACTAGTACTTCTTTCTTCGACGAGAGTGCTACAACACCGAACACAAAAAGCTATGCTCATGCGCGCGGACATCTCTTTGGAGCAGGATTATGAATCACTTTGGATTCAGTCAGAAGAATTTCCTCTGATCAGTCAAAACAAGTTACAACCATCTATTGGTCACCATTCGAACGGCTTTTACCTAGACACAAACCACGGGAACTGGGAGATTGCCTGCGTCGAAAGCACTCGCAAGGTTGCTTCTGCCTTGTGCTGGCAGACAGTCACCAAGACTCGATGCGGCGCGGACACTCAGACAGTTCTGATTCAACTGTTAGACAGTTCAGCATTACAGGGCTCTGAAGACTACCTTCCAACTTCGCTGTCGCTATTGACGGAAAACTAGGTTCATTAACAGAGTGTTTGCAGATTACTGTCAGTCAGTGTCAATATCATAGGCTACTAAGAGAGATCAATGTTATTCAGATTCCATTGCATTAGGTTTAGAACAACAAATGCCAATCATCAAATTGCACCAAAGATAAGCAGCACTTTGTAATACACTCTTAATAAATATTATTTGTCATTTTTTATTCTATTGCCACATTTCTGTTATAATGCCGCCCCGCCCAGTCAGGCCAGTGTTTCATCGTCTTAGAGTGCAATAGGTACCTTTAAGGAACTATAGCAGTGAAACACTTTTCTACTTCCGTGGATGTTTGGGCTGGATTAATAGTAGTATGCATTATTTCATTCCCAACAATTTCTCGCAGATCTGCAATCCACTCGCAACGATCTGTCTGCATAGATGTGACGTGCACAGACAGCTGCGCAGACAGATCGGCTTTAACACGCAGCTGTTTCGAATAGCTGTTGCTTGAACAGTTAAATAAGAACGTTGAGGGCTTTAGGTAGGTGGTGATACTGCGCTGAGCTTAGCTTAGATGGCTAGTGCTGTGTTGCAGATCGGTCTAAGGCGCTGCAGTCATGGACTGTGCGGCTGGTCCCGGCGGAGGTTCGAGTCCTCCCTCGGGCATGGGTGTGTGTGATTGTCCTTAGGATAATTTAGGTTAAGTAGTGTGTAAGCTTAGGGACTGATCACCTTAGCAGTTAAGTCCCATAAGATTTCACACACATTTGAATATTTTTTTTTGTGTTGCAGATGCCGGCAGTCGCAGCGTCAGCGGCAACGGCCACGGCGGCTGCGTCGGCCGTCGCCCACTCTGCACCCTGCGTCGCGCCTGCTGTGTCGCCAAGGCGAGTACTTCTATTTTTGATTTACAGCACCGCTTCCAAAGAGGACTATCATAGTGAAACGTGCATGTCGACATGATATCACCTGTGTAAGCAAAGCAAGGGTGAGGCGATGTTTTCACTTAATGAAACGAAACTTGTATCGCAACACAAAACGAACTTCTGTAGTTACATGCGCGGTACCAATATTAATAAATGAACTATTTATATAGCAGCAACTGATACTACATACACGTGAATGAAGAATTTGACCGACAGTCTTCCGAAAGCAACAGTGTACAGGAGAGGCCAGCGATAGTTACGTCTCTCGAACCTCGTCAAATCACTCAAAGCTACAGTACTGAGGTAATTGCACCCATGAAAATGTTTTTAAAACGACGCGTATTATTCTTGACTATAGCAGGTCACACGAGAAGAAACACGTACCGTGTGAGGACGACTTTCTGCTGGTACTTGTAAGTGGCTTCATTGGAAGCGTTGATGACACTCAGCACCTCAATTTGTGTAGATAGTACCTCGTATGCATTTGTTCGTACTTAGTCATTATATTTCATATTTTGTTTTCGATCCTTGCAGGAATTGTTGTAAAAGTTCGGAAATAATAGGAAACGCTTTCAATGGTTTTGCCTGATGTCCCCATCAGAGACCATTTCCATTTAGCGAAAATATTTTATACCGCCAAAAATGGTACTTCTGGCTCTCAGTTCCAAATATATTCCCATGCTTTATGTAGCTGTGGAGATAAATATTCACACGACATTCAGCAACTCACAATATCCCTTATCCCCTCCCCTTCTCCATCTTTCCTAAGCGGTTGCGGTACGTGGTCCTCCAGGCTGCCTCCACCCATGTATCTACCAACGCACTATAGATTTAACAGATGTATGAATCATACTGCATGGCTAGAAGAATAAAACATAAATAAATTTACGAAAACAATCGGTGTGACAGGAGACGTCAAAATTCTATGGAAGGATGAGCTGGTAAATATCAAGAACAAAGAGATGCGAGATACGGCAGACGTGAGAAGAAGAGCATTGAGAAGTGATGCGAAAAGCATGGATAAGCTAGATGGTAGAGGAACAAATATAAAGGTTTAACTCCCTGTGGACGCCGTCTTATAGAATGTGGGAATTTGATATGGATAGCGAAGAAAATCGGCTGTGTCCTTTTCAAAGGACATTTTACTTAAGTTATATCTGAAAACAACGAGAAATTTGAATCTGGATGCTCGCCAGTCGCTGCTTGAACCCCACTCCGCTCGAGTACAAGTGTGTGTGTGTGTGTGCGTGTGTGTGTGTGTGTGCGGGTGTGGGCGTGGGGGTGGGGGGGATGGGAGGAGATAGCAGAAGAAAGGAAAAAAGGAAAGCGGTTGAAATGTTTAAGATACTTCCACACGATGGTTTCTGTGTTCAACGTTGGGCACGTGCTTTCAACGGCACAATAGCGGCATGGGATTGGTGCTTGGGTGCTTAGGTTGTAAGTAGGGTGTTTAGGTTTTTATATTGGTAACGCCACGTTGCGCTCTGTATGAAAGTCACTGACTGTGCTGTGTGAAGGCTGTGGTTGCTTTGCATTGTTGTTTGCTATTGTAGTGTTGGGCAGTTGGATGTGAACAGCGGGTAGCATTGCGCAGTTGGAGGTGAGCCGCCAGCAGTGGTGGATGTGGGGAGAGAGATGGCGGAGTTTTGAGAGCGGATGATCTGGACGTGTGTCCATCAGAGAGAGTAAATTTGTAATACTGGATATCATGAACTGATATATATATATATATATATATATATATATATATATATATATATATATATATAATGACTTTTGAACACTATTAAGGTAAATACATTGTTTGTTCTCTATCAAAATCTTTGATTTTCTAACTATGCCTATCAGTAGTTAGTGCCTTCATAGTTTGAATCTTTTATTTAGCTGGCAGTAGTGGCGCTAGCTGTATTGCAGTAGTTCGAGTAACGAAGATTTTTGTGAGGTAAGTGATTTGTGAAAGGTATAGGTTAATGTTAGTCAGGGCCATTCTTTTGTAGGGATTATTGAAAGTCAGATTGCGTTGCGCTAAAAATATGGCGTAAGGCAGTTGAGAGTGATGGAAATTATGTGGAGAAATGAAAATATTGTTCCTAAAGGATTTATGTACACACTGCAAAACTTTCAGACATGTAGAATAAAAGATGGATTTAAAAAAAATAGTGTGCATTTCTTTTGGGGTGACCCTCGTTTTTTATACTGCTTATTGTGTACTTCTTGTTCTACTGTCTGTCGACATTCAAGAAATCACGGCGGAGATCGCAGACTGTGGCTGTAGGAATGTCTTCTGGAACTCTGATAAAAAAGATTATCTTGCTACAAAACTTAATAGCGCACAAACCAAGAATTTACTGTGTTAGTAGACTGAGAAAGCCTGTGTAAACCGAAATTTCAAGTAAAATTGTTGAGGCGAAGATTGCGTTGACAGCAACGAAATGAATTTCACAAAAACGTCATAGTCGTTCTAGGTTCGTGTAGAGCCAGTTGTCGGTGACGTATCAAAAGTTTAGCAATAGTCTATTTTCCTATGTTAAAAATATGGTTCGGATTGTTGTTATTCGAAATGATTATAAGATTCAGATTGCATTTACGATCAATGTTCTCACAAGATATCTCTTATTTTATGTAATTAAGGCTTTAAAATCATTATGTATTAGGATTTGCTGACGTGATCGAAAATGATCTGTTATTGGCTGACGATCTGGTGACGTCAAAGATTAGGAGTAAGAAAGACGAAGCTATACGTGTGTTAAACAAGTGTTTGCTGCACGTACATTTTCTGCAAGTAATTTAGTTATTTAGTGATGGAAAACGCATTTACAACTTTTAAATAACAATAGGATGGAATTTTGTGAACGCTGCTAGTGGAAGCATTACGAAAACTGGTGCGTTTATGCTCCACTCATTTAGAGCAGCGATATGTGCAAGGACGGACATTGTTTTCCCTGCAACATCATTAAACCCGCTCAAAACTAAGGAATTTTGGAACTTTTGCAAATGGGCCCGTATCTTATACCTAGATTGTCTGCTATCAGTCATGAAATACGACCCAAAGCACAATAAAATTATTCTTGGTAAACGTTAGTGCTGATTTCCGCTATACAAGATACTCAGCAGAGGCACAACGGATAGCGCATGTAACTACGGATAAAAAGAACGCAGGATCGAGTCCTGGAAGGGTCACAAATTTTTAAAAGTTTTACACGAAATATGAAAATAGCGTTAGCAAGAACTCATAGCCGTTATTTCGATGGTGGAATGTTTTATATATAGCTTCACATTAACCTTTGTTTGAGAAATAGACAACTGAGGATAAACGCATCTACTTTGCTTACAAAGAATTATCTTTTTTGGAAAGCATTGCTGGTATTGAAGATGTCACCATACTCCCGCAATACAACGAGGTGTAGGGCGATGAGGCTTTGTATACGGACAGATATAAAACATGTGCAACATGGATTTAACACAAATGTAAGGGCTGTGCTGCTTTCGAGTGTAAACTAACGTCAGTGTCTGAAGTAGACTTACTTCATCTTCTGTAAGATGATGAAACTTCAAAAGCTTAAACAAGAAGAATCCTAGCTGGACAGTACGAAGATAAAAAAAAGCGCATTGTCTCTAATAAAGTAGAAAGTATGTGGCCACATTAACTAGAAAATATCTTTTTAAGCATGACATGTGTGAACTGTTATGGCAAATATAAGCGCATGTACACGCTAAGGAAAACACAATAATATTCTGTTTCCGATCGGTGTGGTGAAATTTTGTAATTGTGATTTGGTTTTCATATGAAAGTATTGTCGATTTGTTTTATAAATAAGTTAAAATATTGTTGTAGGCTAGATTCGAAGCAGGGACTTCTGGATGTCATTTTTTCATATTCGATAGTTCACCGCTCTACCAACCAAGCTGCCATTTGTGTGCAAAGCAGCGAGTATAACGATAATTTTTCCTAATAGCTTAATTTCGTCGCCTGACGCTGTCCTTCTTTATAACAGTGGCAAAACGTATCTCGGAGGGAAATTAATGTAAACTTCAGAGGCAAGACATTTTTAATTCAGTGGGGGAACTTGGGCAACGAGGTGGTGGCATTTTGCCGGTGCAGTGCAACTAATTTTTGTGCACCTTCTCATTCTCTGAAACACTCAAAAACAATTTTCAAGAGTTTTTATAGCTGTATTTGTACAGTGTGATACTACATACCATTTGTAATCCATTTTCCGAAACGATAATTTCAAAACAAGACATCACTGTGAATTAGCTTTATGACAGTCGGAGTAGCGAGCGGGCCAGTGACGTCATAGGCATGACTCGAATGGAGCGTTTTAGCGGGCTTTCAAATTACTTAAATTTCATTTCCGTTTTTATAAAACAAAGCTGAAATTCAATAAGGAAAAAAGAATTTTATGAGCATAAAATAACATAATTAACAATTTAAGACGATTTCCAGAAAACAGTCTATGCTCTATTGAAGAACCACCCCAGTAACAGTCACGCTATTAGTTTCAAACTCTTGAAAACAACATTGAGGTTTTCCCTAAGTGCATATTCAACATAAAATAAGAAATAGAACAAAACGCAACTAAATTTCTTGTGGTTCTTCCTTACATGATTTCCGATTTTAGGAACAATCGCAGACTGTGTTTTGAAACACGAACAAATAGCACAAACATGCATACGAATCTCTGGTTGAAAGTAGTACAGTATTTTAGCAAGCCTTATCTGTTTATAAGTTCGCATCCGTAGCTACGTGGTCAGCATATATGGCTGCCATGCGGAGGACCCGGGTTTGATTTCCGATACTGTTATGGATTTTTCCTCAGTGGGAGGACTGGTACAGGCTGCACTCAGGCTCGTGATGGCAGCTGAGGAGCTACTCGACCGAGCAGTAGCGGCTCCACGGTCTGGAAAGTCTGCAAGAAGATCGGGAGAGAGGAGTGCTGGCCACATACCACTCCTACCGCATCTGCATGGCGCTGCAACTCAGAGGATGACCCGGCGGCCGGTAAACATCCCTTGGGCCTTCACGACCTAGCAAGGAGCTCGTATCTTTTATCTCGTTAGAAGTTTTATTCGTTCATCTCGCCAAGACGCGTGTGTTCTTTGTTATCTACATAGTCTACTTTGATATCCAACAGGGCTTGCAAAAACGCTCAGGTAATGCATTGACATCATAGCACACCTATGTTCATCGCGTGCATATAGCCAATTTCGTCGCATATGTTTTTCTTTCTTACATGTCTGTGCTTGGTGCACAAGCAGAGACTTTTTGTGGACACTCCTTAACGTACATTAAAGACGAATTTGAGTTGAGGAGGTGTACAAAAACACACAGAGTGGCAAGACGAGATAATGGTAACAGGTTACGGAAATTTTTGACAAAGTCTTACACATAGGATTGGGAAAACCATTTCTTAATTGTTCTGAGGCCAAAAACCGCATAAAAAGCAACAATGGAAACGGTTTCTAACTGTCGTGAGACTGACGCAAGACATGTTATATAATTCTAGCAGTTCTAAAACGCCTCTACTGCAGCTGGTTCAGCAACTGTGCAATGCACGGAGGGGCGCCATCTACCCACACATCCATACTGTTGAAGCGTTTGAATGATGTTGGTGCGCAAAAGACTCTCATTAAAAAAAGCAAAAAAAAAAAAAAAGCTCTTCGATAAACGATGCCATCAACCCGCACCACACAGTTACATTTACGGAATGAAACGGTGCCGGTTGTTGTGCGAGCGGATTTTTTTGTTGGCCATCTTCTACAATTCTGCGACGTGTGCTTCGACATGCAAATGGGCTTCGTCTGTCCACAAAATGTTCCATGGTCATTCACCGTCCACTTTCATGCGAGCAATGGATTCTTTAGCTAACGTTTGGCTTACTAGCAGGTCAGTATAAAAAAACTCCTGAACACTCGTAATTTTATGTAGACAGCAATGCATTGTGTTTCGCATAATTTTATGCACTGCGCTCATAGGCACGTCCGAAGTTCTGGAAATTCCCTGTGCACTGCATGTTTGCACGTCTCCACCCCACCCCTCCCGCAATGCAGTAAACACATCTACTGATGTCGGATCAATTGTTTTCCTCTCTCTGCTACATTGCACTTCAAGCGCTCCTGTCTTTTCGAATTTCGTATTCACTTTCTCCACACCCTTGGTAGATGTCAGACCAACGCCTTTTTTTTATACTCTTCAGTGTCTGATACTTCTGCAGAGCTACTGGTACACAGTTACCGTTTTTGCAAAAGAGCTTTACCAACAGTGCGCGATCGTTCACTGAGACAGTCATGCCGGGAGTCTCAGACGCAAACTAAGGAACAGCTGTACCCCGCGACTTTTATTTAGCATATTCTACCGCTTACAACGCCATCTAATGGTAAAGTGTTAGTTAAGGTTTCTGTTTCCATAATGTTTCCCCCTTCTTCGATAATATCCCATTCAAATTTGATATAATTCTGAGCATTGGTTCTTTTTACAGCGCCTTGAAACTGGAACTTTAATTATACAACAATCCCGATGGACCGCTACTTTACACCGCTAAATTAATGTGCTCTCAACAAGCATGCAACCATCACTGTTAGATAGATTGAAGCGGGACCCATCCGAAAACATTACATTTTACCATTTGTAGCATCAGTATCTACTGCATTTTCGAAATTTGTACTTTTTGAATACGGTGACGGAATGGTGTCCGTGTTAGCTGTAGACACTTCGACGCTGAAAGATCCACATTCACTGCTGTGCGCTAGAGCCAATCCAACAATGCCGACGAAGCAAAACGATCTGGCATGTCCATACAGACAAGATGGCGCTCACTCTGTGCCATGGTCATACTGGATGGTACAGTACCCGTTTGCCGCACATGCGGCCTTCTATTCACTAGCCTCACACATCACTGTCTACCAGCTTATCCGCTGCTAAGCGAAAGTCGCAGTTTGGTAAACCTATTTCCTGCAAACTGACGCGTATCCGGTTACAGAGCCCTTTGACATCGAAGAAGCATACGTGCACGTCCTTAAAGACTTTACTTCTCTCTTCACTGCCTCCCACTGACGTAACACTGACCCATCTAGCAACACAAGACAGGTCTGAGACTATATGTAAGCCGTTTTAATACATCAACAAAATTCTTTAAAGTGTGTTCTTCTGAGTTGAGTAACGTATTAATTTATTTGTCTAACGAGTCATTTATGACTCAAACATTTTCCACTTTGCTGAAATATGCTTAAGTTAAACTTCTGTATAAGATAGGAGATATGGAAAACAGTCAACATTCTGCTCATTTTCACTATTTTCAGCAGTCTGGAAAATTTTAGAAAAGGTAATCATTGGTTAGGCAACAGCTTCCGTTTCCGCGGCAGCACATCAGAGCACCGCATTTCGTTTGTGAGTTGTTCAAGATTCTAATAACTAGAAGCGAATTATTTTGATTTACTGTGTGCGTTCTAGTTTAAATTGTTAATCTCTTGCTCGTTTGTGTATCTAGTAGTCAAAGCTCTGCGCTTTAATAACTGTACAGTGTGAAATTCCGCTGTCTTTACTATGGATAGGAACTGTAATTGCTGCGTTCAGATAGATATGGGATATGGCTGCCGAAGAGGGGAAGAAATTCAATGTGCACTCTGTGTGTATAGCGGGAGGACTCATTCCAGATGTCGAATGGGTGATTCCGAACTCCTTAAAGAGCACACGGTGCAGCCAACTGTAGGTGGTGTCTCATGTTGTAACTAATAATGTGTGTCGCTTTGGACTGGAAGAGGCTGTCTCTCGTGTTGGGTTGATATCTGAAGTGGTAAAGATTGCCAGTCTTGCTTGCGAGATGATGACAGAGCTCACCATCTGTAGCATCGTCGACATGATAGATTGCGGATCTGTGGTACAGACCCGAGTAGAGGGTCTGAAACAGGCTCAGGCGGTTCTGCGACCGTGCAGGCTGTAGATTTCTCGACTTGTGCCATGGCCTGATGCGGTTTCAGGTTACGTTTGTCAGGGGTCCACTAAAGACGGGAGGCGGCTACATGGGTAGGGGGCGCTGCGTGAAATGTACTGGACGGATTTGTTTGGTTAGAGGGTCTTCGGGAAGCACTGAGACGGTTTCACTCTCAAAGAACAAACACAGAAAAGGGGTAGACATAGCAACATTCAGTATTGTAGTCGTAAATTGTCGTAGCTGTCTTGAGAAAGAACCAGAGCTCTAAGGGCTAATAGATAGCACTGAAGCTCAAGTCGTTATAGCTACAGAAAGCTGGATAAAGCCGGAGATAAATACAGCCGAAATTTTTGCAAAGGACCTAACCGTGTTCAGAAAGGATAGATCAAATACAATTTGTGGTGGAGTGTTTATTGCTGTCAGAAGTAGTTTACCTTGCTGTGAAATTGAAGTAGCTGGTTACTGTCGTTAGTATGGGTAGAGGTTATATTTAAGTAAAAGAAAGCGGGATAGGTGCTGAGAGAGAGTGTGGGTGTAAGGGCTTCCAGCAATAGGCTGAGAGAGACAGGCAAAATGTCCATCGCGTCGTCGAAAGGAGTCGACGCCAGTACCGACTGATTCAGAGGAGGCGCAGCAGACAGCACTGCTGCAGACGCGTAAGGTACAGGTAACATAGTGGGCGCCGCAGGAAGAGCGATGTCTCCGATCAGCGTCTTAACCAGTCTATGTCAGAGATATTCAGAACGGACATGGCTTTCCCGACCACAACCTGAATAGATGCGCAGCTGGCCATCGTACATGACGACAGTCCTGCAAACCGACGATCACCAAGTAGGAAGGCACGTGTTTCCGTAGTTCAATTTTTATCTGACGGACTCCACTGAGGACACGGGATGTCTCGAACGTCTTCCACTTTTCAGTAACGTGACTGACGACGTAGCCGTAAGGTTTAAAGGCGGCCACCACAACATCCGACGGTACCTCAAACGGAAGTTTGAAAACCCGCAACGTTCGGAGGCCAAAACCAGCGTGATCAATCACGACAGTCCCTATATGTCCGTCAGAGTCTCGGTTTTTGAGAGCGTTAGCGTGGCGCCGCAACGTCAGCGCACGGCTCGTCATTCGCCAGATTTTGTACACAGTAGTACTTAGGATCGAAAAAAGAATCCCAAAAACGTCTTGTGACGAGAGACTCACTTCATCCTGTATAAAACGTTCTACTTCAGACGCCTTCGGTCGTTCGTGATCCAAAGGAAAAGTTAATTTAATTGTGGCTTGGCTGTAAGAAAACGCCATGATGGTCGATTAAGTCGGACTCTGAGACAAGCCGCTACGGAGGAAGTAAACAAAGGCGCAATTGCTCGCAAGCAGCACAACAGGCGAGACGCAAACAGGGCGTGCACGCCTCACCACTGCCGAAGGCAGACTGTGGTTATCCGAGCACGACTCACGGCCAGAACTAAACTTCTATACGTCGTTAACTATGTGTCTACAACTTGCAAGTCCGAAGGAACACTGCATCGTATTTCTGAACAACACAGGGGCTGCAATATCTTATTTACCCGCCGACACGGGGCAAGCGACTCTCAATTAAAATGTCACGCCTGTAAGAGAATATAAATAATTAATGTACGATTGAAACTTATAGACACATGTTTCACGACGTATGCAAGTTTGGGTTGGGTCGTGAGTCATGTTCGGATAGCGTAGTAGTAAGGTGACCGCTCACGGTAAGCAAGAAATCCGCGTTCGAATCCCGGTGCGGCACAAATTTTCATTGTCGTCATTCCAGTATGCAGCTGATGGTTTGCCGTATGCGCAAATCCTAAGATATTTCATGTATTTTGACGGAACTTCATAAACAAGTGTATTTACCTTGTTTGCAGTTACTTGTTGAATACATTCATACCGGTTCATACTTAACCATCAAGTTACGTTCTTGTACCTGCACCAGACTCCAATAACCATGCACTACTACAGCTTGGTGTTGGAAGCCATACAAAACCCGTGACGTCTGTTTATCCTGACGATCAGTTACGTCAAATAATAAAATCCATGTCCGCCCCGGTAGCTGAGTGGTCAGCGTGACGGATTGCCTTCCTACGGGCCCGGGTTCGATTCCCGGCTGGGTCTGGAATTTTCTCCGCTCACGGACTGGGTGTTGTGCAGTCTCCATCACCATTTCATCCCCATCTGGGGCGCCGGTCGCCCAATGTGGCGTCGAATGTAACAAGACCTGCACCAAGGCGGCCGGACCTGCCCCGCCAGAGGCCTCACGGCCAATGACGCCAAACGCTCATTTCATTTCCATAAAATTCATGAATTCGACAATATTGCAGTACATAGGATGCCTTCGTAAAGTTAATTCTGACTGTTTATATAATATGAGTCTATGCACTGTTTGGCAAATTTTTATGATTGACGCTGTAATTTATATTAGTATTTGACAACGGTAACGAATTCATGGGTTTTATTATTTGACGCCATTCATTCTATATGGTTATATGGACCGAAACTGGTTATTCAATAAAGAATATTTATCAGCAGCTCATGGCGGTAAAACATTAGGTTTTTCAAACTGCGGCGAGTGTTGAATTCGTGTCTACTTCTACTACGATAATTCGTTCACTATACTGTTCATGGTAGCCTAACCGCAATCCTATTTTCTTATCCATTGTTAGACCTATTGCCGCTCATATTACTACTTACGCTACTATCCCTGAGGTGCTTGCACGAATTACGGATTTGTTTCACCACTGAGTTAAGCAATTACTGAACTTGTAATAATACTCATGGAAGGCGGTACACCTGTTTTGAGCTTATCCGAATACATTTTTTCTTAAAATGTAATTTGTATACATTTGTTATTTATTGATTCATGAAGTTCTGGGAATGCAATCAAACCACTTCTACTCTTCTTGTGGTATTTCGGCTGTGAATCTCGAGCCATCTTCAAACTGACCCATGTGATGTGCTGCCCAAATATATAATTTGGTCGTTACAAGAATGAATTTTCATTCTCCAGCAGCGTGTGCCCTGGTTTCAACATCTGGCCGATTAACACTGTGTACCGGGACAGAGGTGAAGATGGATCGGATAAGTCTTTTATAGTTGCAGAAGATGTTGAGAGGACGTAATTCCCATGTACGTCCGTTAGGAGGTTTAGTAATTGTTGTCTATTGAGATCTGGGGATGTGGGAGGCCGAAGTATAGGTTCTGCTTGACCTATGCATCTTGGACCGCATTGGCGCGTCTGATGTCTTCTGCTGCAACGTATGCCTGTTCCCCATGGTGCTTGTAACAGTAGTCGTCAAACTTTTTTGCTCAGGAGCCAATAATGAAATTGTAGAGCACCACCTTGGACCGCAAATTTATCGATCGTATCATTCGGTAACCTATATAAATTAGTATGTTAAGAGCCCCCAACAGACTAGGTGTAGTAAGGTCGCAATAAGTTAGCCTCTAGTCAGAAACTACTGATCGTTAAAAATCGGCGGAATACTTCGTGTCGGCTGTTCTCTACTTCAGATTGGTGCCACTCTCAGCGACCCTAAAGTTGCGACACTGTAAGTACCTGATATGTTATTGTGTTGTCTGTGTAAGCGCATGATTAATTGATTAATAACAGTAACGGTATTTATATTTAAGTGCCTCATACAATGGGAGACTCGATCACAAATATTTGCTAAATATTTTGAATGTCATTTTTCTCCTACTCAGTGTTTTTTATTAAACAGGATTCATTTAATTTCATATCCGTTCCTATAAATACGTACCGCGTTTGAAGATGATCGTCTCTGTAACGCGCACTCACGAATCCATGTTACTTCCGTTTGAAATTTATACCACAGTAGCTGATCACTACAAGGAACACACGCCCATGAGTTGTCAGTACTGGAATACAAGCAAGGAAACCTTCCTCCTGTGGAACCCCCTTACCCTGCAACGACAAATCTATCTGTCCCTGCCCACAGCCTCGTCCCTAAGGTGACCGGCCAACGTCTCGCACTTGCTCAATAATTCATCCAGTATATTTTTAGTTCGATGACGAAGTCAGGTACAGCCAACAGTAGCAAATGGTAAGTATTTATTCATTACCTGTAAATTTAAGTATAAACACTATTTAATTAATGTGTCTTGTGATGCACTTTTTTGGCTTTCTCGTCCATATTTGCACCTATTCAAATGAATACAATCCGTATTGTGTCTTCTAAATGCGGTTCTTTGACTACAATGTGAGACAGAATTCTCATCGTAGTGCGATTAAAATTACTTTGTACCTATCTGTCATCCGATGAAATGGACGCATTGCGTTGCCACCTGCGGCGGCACACCGACAGTTGTACCAGGGCGCACAGCGGGCAGATGGCAACTACGCAGAGTTCGTATGCTAGACTGCAAGGTATGATTGGCACAGTCACATCCAGGCAACACGTGCTCTTAACTGTCAAGTGCAATACAGTATTAATCGCACTGTAGTTGCACGTAACATCTACAACGCGTCGGGTAAACTTATTTGTCCGTGCTAAGCCATTTACGCTGTGGTAAGTACATCGAGAAAATTTTAAATAAAACCTCGTCCTTAACAGATTTCTATAATTTGAAGAGCACTCGGAAATTGCACTTCTGTAATTATTGGTCACTTTCGTTATTGACATACGAGAAGTTGTCCGGCAGCCCCAAATTACTGATCGCTACATATCGGTACAATTGTTGTGGTCTATTTCAGATTGCTGCCAGCCTGACCAGTCTAACAGCTGTGACATTATAGTTACGTGGTGAAGTGTTGGTTTCACCAACGCTGATGACCTCGATGTTGAGCGCCCATAAGAAAAAAATGGTTCTGAGCACTATGGGACTTAACATCTGTGGTCATCAGTCCCCTAGAACTTAGAACTACTTAAACCTAACCAACCTAAGGACGGCACAAACATCCATGCCCGAGGCAGGATTCGAACCTGCGACCGTAGCAGTCGCGCGGTTCCGGACTGCGCGCCTAGAACCGCTAGACCACCGCGGCCGGCTGAGCGCCCATAAGCCCCCCCCCCCCCCCCCCCCCCCCCGGTTTCACCATGTGAGCGAATGACTTGGATTAATAATAGTATTCGTCCTTATAAAGTTTGATAAATGAAACACCAGTTTTTTTTCTACTCACTGCATTGTATTGCAACAGCCTTAATTAATGTAATGTTATTTGATACAAATAAGTATCGCATTTGAAGACGACTGTCTCTGTAATGCACATTCACGAATCCGTATTACGTCCGTATCAAAATTTATACAATAGTAGCTGGTCGGTACGAGTCACGCACGCCCATGAGTTGTCAGTAATGGAAGACAAACAGTACATTCTCTCTCCCTCATACCGTAACCCGCAGTGGCCGTGCCAGTTACCCCTCTGTCCCAGGGGCAGGCTGCCAGTTTTATTTGCACTTAGCTCACGGCCGAATTCACCAGGGTCATTTAAAGAGAAGAACATCTTAAAATATTGCTATACCTGTAAGTATTTTTGTTTGTTATTGAACAGGAAAACTACACTCTTAAGAAGCTCTTACCGTTAGTCGACTTTTTTTTTTAATTTTTGCTATTAGGTGCTAAATGCATATTCGTACAAAATAGTGCTGAGAACCTCGGGCCGCACGAATACTTAATTCGGCCTGCATACGGAAGGCTGACCGCAGTTTTATGACCACTGTCTTAGTAGGACCAAATGACTTGTGTTTATTATCAATATTATCAAACAATATGAATGTTATGTAAAATATTACTTCTGTACTTCTTCAGTGTAGTTGCCTACACTAATAAGTATTGTAAACTACTTTTCTGTTTGAAGATAGCCAAGAATTATCATATACTCCTCAATGTGTTGTACATGTATGTACATGTTTTTTCTCAAATTTGTTGTTACTGTATGAATGAAATTATATTAAAGATTCTGTTGAGATATTCCACATCCATCAGCAACATTTCACTTAAGATCTATGGAAAGGACATTAGAAGATATTTTTCTAAGATATGTATTACGTAATATTGCTGTATGATATCTTCTGCATTCTTGAGGATCTCCACAGTATGGATCAGTACAATAAAAGGTGCATCTAAACTAATCTTTGCAGTCGTAAATACACATTGCTTGCCGGCCGAAGTGGCCGAGTGGTTCTAGGTGCTACAGTCCGGAACCGCGCGATCGCTACGGCCCCAGGTTCGAATCCTTCCTCGGGCATGGGTGTGTGTGATGTTCTTAGGTTAGTTAGGTTTAAGTAATTCTAAGTTTTATGGGACTGATGACCACAGCAGTTAAGTCCCATAGTGCTCAGAGCCATTTGAACCATTTTTGAACACATTGCTTGTGAAGTTTTCTATGCATCTTTCGAGCTTGAATTCAGTGGAATTATTTTTTTTCTGGTTTCTGCATTTTGCACAATCTTTAGTTATGTTGTACGTCACTAGAATAAGATGAAGTTTCACGAAAACTTTTGAAAATAATTTTTTGTCCTTTCATTCTTGCGTTTACCGCCAATTGCGAACTCCGCAACTGACGCGTTTTTTCTCATTGTGATTGTGACGTTTATTTCTGAGGAAATATTTGGAAAGATTACGCACAACTTTACCATGATCTAAGAGGATGACTGAAGAATGGAAAGATGGAAAGAATAAAAATTAGAGACGGGGCACTAACTCGGATGGAACGGAGATGGCGAAGTAAATCGACCATGCCCTTTTGGAAGGGTAGTATGCATCATAAGAGATTTAGGAAAACCACAGAAAACCTAAATCAGGATGGTTGAACGAGGATTTAAACTCCACTTGTCCTTAACTACTGCATTATCTCGCGCAGACAGAGGCGTTCAAAATGGCTCTGAGCACTATGGGACTCAACATCTATGGTCATAAGTCCCCTAGAACTTAGAACTACTTAAACCTAACTAACCTAAGGACATCACACAACACCCAGTCATCACGAGGCAGAGAAAATCCCTGACCCCGCCGGGAATCGAACCCGGGAACCCGGGCGTGGGAAGCGAGAACGCTACCGCACGACCACGAGCTGCGGACAGAGGCGTTCACACCAAATGTTTGCGGGCAGAGTAAATTGGTTTTTGTTGCGTTGCGTGTTTTCGCTGTTAAGTCCCATAGTGCTCAGAGCCAACCCTAATCTTCCGTCTCTCCAAATATTAACGCAATGGATGTGGAAAACCGTCTGAAAACCACATCCATGCTGATCAGTATATTGGACCAGTATTTATTAATCAGGTCGGTCGATTCGCTCTTTGTCCTTATCATTCCATGCCTCGCAATCTAGCGCTCAACGCGATACTCTATGGAGGCACGCCAAATTGCTACAAAAAAGTTAGAATTTTGTGTCTTCGATTCTTCAAAAAATGGCTCTGAGCACTATGGGACTTAACATCTATGGTCATCAGTCCCCTAGAACTTAGAACTACTTAAACCTAACTAACCTAAGGACATCACACAACACCCAGCCATCACGAGGCACAGAAAATCCCTGACCCCGCCGGGAATCGAATCCGGGAACCCGGGCGTGGGAAGCGAGAACGCTACCGCACGACCACGAGATGCGGGCTCTTCGATTTTTCCTTAGACAAACACGGTTCATTAACACTTCATGTTTTTGTGCCAAAATCTCAGAATTTTTGCACAAATAACATTTCATCTGAGCAGGGATGGCTAAACGACAAATGTAAGGATGTAGAGGCTTATCTCACTAGGGGTAAGATAGATACTGTCTACAGGAAAATTAAAGAGACCTTTGGAGAAAAGAGAACCACTTGTATGAATATCAACAGCTCAGATGGAAACCCAGTTCTAAGCAAAGAGGGGAAAGCAGAAAGGTGGAAGGAGTATACAGAGGGTCTATCCAAGGGCGATGTATTTGACGACAATATTATGGAAATGGAAGAGGATGTAGATGGAGATGAAATGGGAGATATGATACTGCGTGAAGAGTTTGACAGAGCACTGAAAGACCTGAGACGAAACAAGGCCCCCGGAGTAGACAACATTCCATTTGAACTACTGACAGCCTTGGAAGAGCCAGGCCTGGCAAAACTCTACCGTCTGGTGAGCAAGATGTATGAGACAGGCCAAATACCATCAGACTTCAAGAAGAATATAATAATTCCAATCCCAAAGAAAACAGGTGCTGACGGGTGTGAAAATTACCGAACTATCAGTTTTTTCAATTTACGGCTGCAAAATACTAACACGAATTCTTTGCAGACGAATGGAAAAACTTGTAGAAGCCGACCTTGGGGAAGATCAGTTTGGATTCCGTAGAAATGTTGGAACACATGATACCACACTGACGCTACGACTTATCTTAGAGGATAGATTAAGGAAAGGCAAACCTACGTTTTTAGCATTTGTAGACTTAGAGAAAGCTTTTGACAGTGTTGACTGTAATACTCTCTTTCAAATTCTGAAGGAGGCAGGGGTAAAATACGGGGAGCGAATGGCTATTTACAATTTGTACATAAACCAGATGACAGTTAGAAGAGTCGAGGGGCATGGAAGAGAAGCAGTGGTTGGGAAGGGAGTGAGACAGGGTTGTAGCCTATCGCCGATGTTATTCAATCTATATATTGAGCAAGCAGTAAAGGAAACAAAAGAAAATTTGGAGTAGGAATTAAAATCCACGGAGAAGAAATAAAAACTTTGAGGTTTTCAGATGACATTGTAATTCTGTCAGAGACAGCAAAGGACCTGGAAGAGCAATTGAACGGAATGGACGGTGTCTTGAAAGGAGGATATAAGATGAACATCAACAAAAGCAAACGAGGGTAATGGAATATAGGCGAACTAGTGAGGTGATGCTGAGCGAATTAGATTAGAAAATGAGGCACTTAAAGTAGTGAATGAGTTTTGCTATTTGGGGAGCAAAATAACTGATGATGGTCGAAGTAGAGAGGATATAAAATGTAGACTGTCAATGGCAAGAAAACCGTTTCCGAAGAAGAGAAATTTGTTAACATCGAGTATAGATTTAAGTGTCAAGAAGTCTTTTCTGAAAGTATTAGTATGGAGTGCAGCCATGTGTGGAAGTGAAATATGGACGATAAATAGTTTAGACAAGAAGAGAATAGAACCTTTCTAAATGTGGTGAATGCTGAAGATCAGATGGGTAGATCACGTAACTAATGAGGAGGTACTGCATATAATTGGGGAGAAGAGAAATTTGTGGCACAACTTGACTATAAGAAGGGATCGGTTGGTAGGACATGTTCTGAGGCATCAAGGGCTCGCCAGTTTAGTACTGAAGGGCAGCGTGGAGGGTAAAAACCGCAGAGAGAGACCAAGAGATGCATACACTAAGCAGATTCAGAAGGATGTAGGTTGCAGTAGGTACTTAGAGATGAAGAGGCTTGCACAGAATAGAGTAGCACGGAGAGCTGCATCAAACCAGTCTCTGGACTGAAAACCAAAACAACACAAAATTTCATCAATTGAAAAAACTGTGTGTATGTACCCATTTAGGAATCTACTAGATGGTCGGATGTCAATGTAACTTTGTACACGTGCACATCATTGGCACGTATGTAAAAGACTGGAGGTGCAATTGTGTCTGAAAGAAAGAAGGACCACCAGAGAACATTAGTGTTCGGGTTTAGCGCTGTTATCAGGCCTGGTAAGGTATACACAAGGAGCGTGAACTGCGTCAGATCACTGTGAAGCACACGGAGATGCCGCGTATTCGCCTGAGTCACCGGTATTAGCATCTGACAGCACCTAATAGGGTTTGAAAGGGGTCTCATTGTGGGTCTGCATTTGGCTGACTAGTCGAATCGTGCAATATCCAGTTGTGTGGAGCATTCGGACCTGACAATGGCCCGATGTTTGAGAGCAAGAATACTCGTTGTCATTAACACCACAACACAAATGGTAGAAAACCCAAAGTACTTCTGGTCATACATAAAGCACACTAGTGGCAAGACGCAATCAATACCTTCACTGCGCGATAACAATGGTGAAGTCGCTGATGACACTGGACAGTGCCACTAAAGCAAAACACGATTTTCCGAAACTCCTTCACCAAAGAAGACGAAGTAAATGTTCCTGAATTCCAATCAAGAACAACCGACAAGATCAGAAACATGGAAATAGATATCCTCGGTGTCGCAAAGCAGCTTAAATCACTTAATAAAAGCTAGGCTTCCGGTCCAGATTGTATACCAGTCAGGTTACTCTCAGAGTATGCTGATGCAATAGCTCCATATTTAGCAATTATATACAACCGCTCGCTCACAAGAAAGATACGTACCAAAAGACTGGAAAATTGCTCAAGTCACACCAATACCCAAAAAGGGAAGTAGGAGCAATCCGTTGAATTACAGGCCCATATCACTAACGTTGATTTGCAGTAGGGTTTTGGAACATATGCTGTGTTCAAACATTACGAAGTACCTCGAAGAACGATTTATTGACCCGTAGTCAGCACGGATTCAGAAAATACCCTTCTTGCGAAACACAAATAGCCGTTTATACTCATGAAGTAATGAGTGTTATCGACAGGGGATGTCAAATTGATTCCATATTTTAAGATTTCCAGAAGGCTTTCGACACCGTTCCTCACAAGCGTCTTCTAACCAAACTACGTGCCTATAGAATATCTCCTCAGTTGTGCGACTGGATTCATGATTTCCTGTCAGAAAGATCACAGTTCGTAGTAAAACAGAAATAATATCCCGCGTTCCCCAAGGAAGAGTTATAGGCCCTCTATTGTTCCTGATCTATACTAACGACATAAGAGACAATCTCAGTAGCCGTCTTTGATTGTTTGCAGATGATGCTGTCCTGTAACGTCATCAGATGACCAAAACTAATTGCAAAATGATTTAGATACGATATCTGTATGGTGCGAAAAGTGGTAACTGACCCCGAATAAAGAAAAGTGTGAAATTATTCACATGAGTACTAAAAGAAAACCGCTAAATTTCGATTACGCGATAAGTCACACAAATCTAATGGCTGTAAATTCAACTAAATACTTACGGATTACAATTACAAATAACCTAAATTCGAACGATCACATAGATAATATTGTGGGTAGAGCCAACCAAAGATTGCGATTCATTGGCAGAACACTTAGCAGGTGCAACAGGTCTACTAAAGAGACTGCTTACGCCACGCTTGTCCACCCTATTCTGGAGTATTGCTGTGCGGTGTGGGATCCGCATCAGATGGGACTGACGGATGACATCGAAAAAGTACAAAGAAGGGCAGCTTGTTTTGTATTATCGCGAAGTAGGGGAGATAGTGCCACAGACATGATACGTGGATTGGAGTGGCAATCATTAAAACAAAGGCGTTTTTCGCTGCGACGGGATCTTCTCATGGAATTTCAGTCACCAATTTTCTCCTCTCTTTGCGAAAACATTCTGTTGGCACCCACCTATTTAGGGAGAAATGATCATCACTACTATAAAATAAGAGAAATCAGGGCTCGCACAGAAAAATTCTAAGTGCTCGTTTTTCCCGCTCGCCGATCGAGAGTGAAACGATAGAGAGACAGCTTGAAGGTGGTTCATTGAACCCTCTGCCAGGCACTTTATTGTGAATAGCAGAGTAATCACGTAGATATAGATGTAGATGTGCGTTTGCAGTGGGGCCGGACTGCTAATGTCGGCTAATGAATGGCGTTGCATCGTGTTGAGCGATGAAACGCGGTTCTGCTCTATCCTGGACGACCATTTCCTACATCTAGATCTACATATATACTCCGCAAACCACCGTGTGATGCGTGGCAGATGGTACATTTTACCATTACTAGTTATTTCCTTTCCCGTTTCACTCGCAAATAGAGCAACGGGAAAATTACTGTCTGTATGCTTCCACACGAGCCCTAATTTCTCTTACTTTATCTTTCTGCTCTTTGCGTGAAATATACGTTAGCTACAGTAGAATCGTTCTGCAGTCAGATTCAAATATCGGTCCTCTATAAATTTCCTCAGTAGTGTTCCTCGAAAAAAACGTCGTCTTCCCTCCAGGGATTTCCATTTTAGTTCACAAAGCATCTCCTTAATGCTCGTGTGTTGATCGAACCTGCCGGTAATAAATCTAAGAGACTGCCTCTGAATTACTTCTCTGCCTTCCGTTAATCCGACCTGGCGGGGTTCCCAAACACTCGGGCAGTACTCAAAAATGGGTCGCACTAATGTTCTCACGTGGCATTCTTTATAGATGAACCACACATTCCTAAAGTTCTCCCAATAAACCGAATTCGACCTTTAGGCTTCCTCACAGCCGTCCTTACGTGCTCGTTTCATTTGATATCGCTTTGAAACCTCACGCCTAGACATTTAGTCGACGTGACTGTGTCAAGCAATATACTACTAATGCTGTATTCGAACATTTCATGACTGCTTTTCCTGCTCATCTGCAGTAACTTACATTTTTCTACATTTAGAGCAAGTTGCCATTCGCCACACCAATTAAAAGTTTTGTCTAAGTCGTCTTGTATCTTCCTACAGTCATTCAATGACGACAACTTCCCATAGACCACAGCATCATCAGCAGACAGCCTCAGATTGCTGCTTACCCTGTCCGTCAGTTCATTTATGCATACAGCGAAAAGGAGCGGTGCCATTGTACTTCCGTGGGGCACTCCTGACGATAGCCTTGTCTCCGAACACTCGCCGTGTAGAACGACATGCTGGATTCTGTTACTTGCATATCTGGGAACCTCTTCCGTACGCTCTTACCTTCGTTGTCGACGACTATGTTAGCAACCTGGGAACTGGTCCCATTCTTCCATTGTTTTGAAGAGGCACAGCGGTGTTACTCCCGCCATCATAGTGTGGGGAACCATCTGCTATGACTTCTCGTCACGACTTGCAGAGACAGAGAACTGGCGGCACAACGGCACTTCACGAATATCCTACCTCCTTATGTGTTACCCCTCACGCGACAGTGTCATTTTTAAACAGAACAGTGCTCGTCGAGTTCACACATGTCTGTATGAACTGTCTCCGTCATATTGAAGTACTCTGTCGTGGCTAGCAACCTCCCCAGATCTGTCCCTAATATGACGTATGTGGGAAGGGTATGGACGTCCGCTCCATTGTAGTGTCAATATCCAAGTTATCAAGGACCATTTGCAACAGTCAGCTTTACTCAGGAGAGAATACAGCAGCTTTGTGACACCCTTCCGAACCAAATCAAAGCAAGCATCCTGATTAGAGGCGGTGCATCTTCTTACTGATAAGTGGGCTCATACTGCTAAGTGCTTTGTTAATCTGACTCGATTTTGTAGTCATAGCAATAATTTTGCATACCCTATTAACCTGTGAAGTTTCATTTCCTTTTCCCTTTCTCTTCTGAGTGCTTCACATTTTTTGACAGGCAGTGTAAGATAGGGAGGTGTACTTGTCCTGTTTAACCTATACTAACTTTCTGCTCCTACGCAAGTTGTTCCAGACTGTTATTTACAGTAATAACAATTCTTTTATGAACAGTGACCATCGAAAACCAGTTTTTATTGCTATATCCATCTTGAACTCAGAAGATGCTAATTCTTCACGCTGCACGACAGAGTTTCAAGTACGGGTATGTTATCATCGTCATCATAAGATGTTCTGCCTACTCGCATGTTCCTGAAACCATTCCTGTCTCCATCGCTTCGTGGTCTGGTATCCTCCTATTCTCACTTCATTCAGCATTTTTATTCTTCCCCTTCCCATTTTCTTCTGACCTTCCAATGTCAGAATTGCTTTTGATGGCAGTGTATGTTCCAACCAGTTTGATTTCGTTTTCTTAATCACGCTTGAGAGAGACCTTTATTCCTTTACCATTTTCAGTGCCTCACTATTCTTCTCTATCCATCAATTTTACTTTCTCCATTCTCTACCAAACCCTCAACTCGAATGCTTCAATTTAGTTTCTTTCTTTTTTCGTTAATATCCAGCTTTCCCAGCCGAACAGAAAAACACTCCACAAGAAGCATTTTACCAACCTTTTCTTAACTCCAACCGTAATTTACTGCACAATAAGCTTTTATTTTTCTAGAAAGCTTGTTTTGGCATTGGAGTTCTGGTTCTTATTTCTTTTTCACTCATCCAGTTACCAGTCAGTATGCTACGCAAACGTCTGCACCGTGCAGCCTCTTCAGTTTATTTTATTGTTTTCACTTTCATATCTTTTTTGTCATATACACTGACCGGCACGAAAAACGCGACACCCAATAAATGATTTGTAACCATTGTGTAATTATCTGTCTAATCAAAGTGAAGCTCTTCAACCAGTATTCTGAGACAGGTTATGTTACTGGCGTTGATTTCTCAGGAAACAGTGAAGGGCTGATTGTTTATTGCACTAGATTCAATTGTTGTTTCCCGCGCAACCTGATTCAAAAATGGTTCAAATGGCTCTGAGCACTATGGGACTCAACTGCTGTGGTCATAAGTCCCCTAGAACTTAGAACTACGTAAACCTAACTAACCTAAGGACATCACACACATCCATGCCCGAGGCAGGATTCGAACCTGCGACCGTAGCGGTCGTGCGGTTCCAGACTGTAGCGCCTTTAACCGCTCGGCCACTCCGGCCGGCGCACACGCAACCTGGAAAACGCATCACTGAATGTGAGCGGATATTGTTTTTCCGATCTTATAGCGCTTATTGTTGTTCGCTGAATTGTTCCCCTTTCAATCTCACGTGTTTGTAGGATCTTTCAGTGATTTTCGTAATCAGCTTTCTGGAGCAAACATGTCATTAAGCCCTGAAAAAGCTTTGAAAGATGTTATGGTGGAAGATGGCCGCAGCATGTATTACGATGTAGAAGTGTTGAAGACTACACCTTAGACTATTTCCAGGACCGTACGAAAGTACAGGGAAGCTGGAGGCTTCACAATGAGACCAGGAACAGGGTCGGGAAGAGCAACGTCGAAGAGAGATGACCGCTTCTTACAACTTCAAGATCTCCGCAACCTTCACACCACCGCTACTGAAGCACGAAAGCGACTTCACCAGGTTTGAGGGGTCAACGTTAGTGAGAGAACCGTTCGAAGAAGAGTGGAAGAAGCCAGTCTTCAGTTCAGAAAACCTGATACAGCTCCGTAGCTCACCAGAGAGCATCACATAGCTCGGCTACGTTTCGTAGGGGAACATCTTGGCTGGAAAGTACAACAATGGGGTTAAGTGTTGTTCACCGATAAGACGTGATTTGGCCTCCGGTCACCTGTAGGAAGAGAGTGTCTAGGGAAGTCCAGGGGAAATGTGTTCCCCTTGCACATTCTCATCCAGGACGCCTTTCAAGGTGGTTCTGTGACGTTGTGGATAGGAATCAATACAGCTGCAAGAACGGATTTGGTCTTCGTAGAACTTGGGAGACCGCGCATCAGCATGTGGACGAAATCATTCTGGAGAATGTTGTGCCTTTCGCTCCATTTATTGGTGTTGATTTTAGAATAATGCACGACAATGCACACATGTTGTGATAATTGTGCAACAGTTCTTGAATGAAACAGGGATTCATGGTGTGGGTTGGCGTGCTCGAAGCCCTGCTTTGAATCCTGTTTGAGTATGTTTGGGACCGGCTGGGGATAAGAGCCCGTCAGCGCTGTCCAGAGACGCTACAGAACCTACTGAAGGCCCTCCTGAAAGAATGGGATATGATTCATTAACAGGACATTACCGCATTGATCACGAACATGGCTGAAAGGTTGAATTCCGTCACTGGTGCAAGATGTGACAATACACGCTTTTGAAGATGCGAACAGAAGTCTCTGAGATCGTTTCCGAAGTCTGTGAAGTAAAGTGTGAAGTGCATAACATCAAAACAGACGTAACTTACCTTTATGAGCTCACTCAAAATTTCATTGAAGTGTTCATCTCTGGCTTAATTTCTTAAAATTTTCTTTTTTCATCGTCGGACACTTAGATACGACCTACCACAATACTCCATCATAAGATGGAGGATCAGTGTCATGAAAGTGTAATACACTACTGGCCATTAAAATTGCTACACAACGAAGATGACGTGTTACAGACGAGAAATTTAACCGACAGGAAGAAGATGCTGTGATGTGCAAATGATTAGCTTTTCAGAGCATTCACACAAGGTTGGCGCCGGTGACGACACCTACAACGTGCTGACATGAGGAAAGTTTCCAACCGATTTCTCATACACAAACAGCAGTTGACCGGCGTTTCCTGGTGAAACGTTGTTGTGATGCCTCGTGTAAGGAGGAGAAATGCGTACCATCACGTTCCCGACTTTGATAAAGGTCGGATTGTAGCCTATCGCGATTGCGGTTGATCGTATCGCGACATTGCTGCTCGCGTTGGTCGAGATCCAATGACTGTTAGCAGAATATGAAATCGGTGGGTTCAGGTGGGTAATATCACTAGTAGTCGAGATGACAGGCATCTTATCCGCATGGCTGTAACGGATCGTGCAGCCACGTCTCGATCCCTGAGTCAACAGATGGGGACGTTTGCAAGACAACAACCATCTGCACGAACAGTTCGACGACGTTTGCAGCACCATGGACTATCAGCTCGGAGACCATGGCTGCGATTACCCTTGACGCTGCATCGCAGACAGGAGCGCCTGCGATGGTGTACTCAACGACGAACCTGGGTGCACGAATGACAAAACGTCATTTTTTCGTATGAATCCAGGTTCTGTTTACAAAACCATGATGGTCGCATCCGTGTTTGGCGACATCGCGGTGAACGCACATTGGAAGCGTGTATTCGTCATCGCCATACTGGCGTATCACTCGGCATGATGGTATAGGGTGCCATTGGTTACACGTCTCGGTCACCTCTTGTTCGCATTGAGGGCACTTTGAACAGTATACGTTACATTTCAGAAGTGTTACTACCCGTGGCTCTACCCTTCATTCGATCCCTGCGAAACCCTACATTTCAGCAGGATAATGCACGACCGCATGTTGCAGGTCCTGTACGGCCTTTCTGGATACAGGAAATGTTCGACTGCTGCCCTGGCCAGCACATTCTCCAGATCTCTCACCAACTGAAAACGTCTGGTCAACGGTGGCAGAGCAACTGGCTCGTCACATTACGCCAATCACTACTCTTGATGAACTGTGGTTCAAAAATGGTTCAAATGGCTCTGAGCACTATGGGACTTAACATCTCAGGTCATCAGTCCCCTAGAACTTAGAACTACTTAAACCTAAGGACATCACACACATCCATGTCCGAGGCAGGATTCGAACCAGCGACCGTAGCGGTCGCACGGTTCCAGACTGAAGCGCCTAAAACGGCTCGGCCACCAGCGGCCGGCGATGAAATGTGGTATCGTGTTGAAACTGCATGGGCAGCTGTACCTGTACATGCCATCCAAGCTCTGTTTGACCCAAGGCCCAGGCGTATCAAGGCCTTTATTACGGCCACAGGTGGTTGTTCTGGGTACTGATTTCTCAGGATCTATGCACCCAAATTGCGTGAAAATGTAATCACATGTCAGTTCTAGTATAATATAGTTGTCCAATGAATACCCGTTTTTCGTCTGCATTTCTTCTTGGTGTAGCAATTTTAATGGCCAGTAGTGTAATTTTAAAAAAAAAATTCAGTTTTTGTAAGAAATTGAAATGTTGCCTTTTTTGTGGTGGTCAGTGTACAAACATCACCTTAATTTTCTTTGTGATGATTTGCATTCCGTATCCTTTCAAGTCTTCTCCATATCTGAATAGCATTCTCTGAAGAAATATTGTTTTACCTGCAATCAGCACCGTGCAATCACCAACTCTGATGCAGTCCGGCCTCCTATGCTTGCTCCTTCCTTCTCTACATCTAACGTGTTTATTATTTTGGTATAAAATACCTGTGATTGAAGTCTTGACGTATTATGTTTGTTATTACCTCCATCACATCTGACGATCGTTATTATAAACGAAACCGGCCATTAACCGCACAGTTTCAAAAATGGTTCAAATGGCTCTGAGCACTATGGGACTTAACATCTGAGGTCATCAGTCCCCTAGAGGTTAGAACTACTTAAACCTAACTAACCTAAGGACATCACACACATCCATGGCCGAGGCAGGATTCGAACCTGCGACCGTAGCGGTCACGCTGTTCCAGATTGAAGCGTTTAAAGCCGCTCGGCCACCCCGGAAGGATGCACAGTTTCGATCAGGGTTGTGAATAAATAGACTGTAATGACATATGATCGCGAATTGTGCTTCTTTCTGTCTTTCTGCATTAACACAGTCGAAAAAACAAAGTATGTTTCTCATATAAATTACAACCACAAAGGTTTCAGTTGTTTGAAATTATCGTCATTCTGTGCAATAAACTGCGAACAACGCTGCCAAGAAGAGTGACTAACAGTAGCTGCATTTCATGAGACAGTTTGACTGCTAGTCGCGTTAATATTTCTCATGCCTTCCTGTGTCCATAGCATTAATCAACGTGCCACACAGATAATTCTGGAATTGAAAGAGTGTAAAAATTACTGCGGAACGCTCTGAATGTGAGCAGTCTTGTTTTTATAATTATACAGGTTGTTTCTGGTAAGCCGTTTTGCTCTATAACTTACAATGTAATAAACGAAAGGTAGGTTTATATAGATATGTAAATATAAGAAACGTTAATTTTTTTCAGAGCTATGAAGAAAATTTGTACAGTTATTTTCCAGACAGTTATAGCAACGAGATATATATTTTTTAATACAACATTATTTTTTTTCTATCATGTAGCTGATGTATATAAACCAATGAATTTCAATCTTGTTTCTATCAATTTTACTTCAGGAGCTAGCGTTCAAATTTTAGGAATGGATGAAACGTGCTGCAAATTATTGGCTGTGTTCAGATGGGTGCTCCAGTGGCGGGATGATCATTTGAATAAGGTGTTCAAATGAGTGTTCATTTTCTCAAACGCATAGTTCAATGCGCCTTCTACACAACCTGTGAACGAGATGTTCAGATGCTGGTGACGAACCGACAGGCTCCCTCCATGCGCTGTTTGAAGTCATGTTCGGTTAGATTGTGCAACTTATGCTTACACTGCCGTGTAGAAGGCTGGTCGGAAACGCACAACCACACGACGTTCCGCCTGCCACGGATACTGACGTAGAATAAACAACCCCAAATTACTTCAGACGTCACGTGGAGGAAGCTTGTCGTTCTGTGGCACAAGCAACTTTGCATCTCGCCGGCAAGCTAGGGATGGCTGCTGTCGCTGAAACAACCGGTTTTCGGTTATACTGTTTTTCTTCGCGCCAGTTCAGCCGGACTGTTAAAACTGCTCAAAGTAACAGGTTTTTGGAATAAACGACTTTCGGTTTTTTATCCCTATTATTTCCTGTAATAAAAAGTACAAATCGAACAAATACCGAAAAATTTTGATTCACTCTGTTTCAAAATACATAGACTCAACATAGTAAATCAAACAGGCAAATAAAAGAAATCTTAGTCCGCCCACCGTTCGCTGCTTTTCTCGATAAGTGGTAAGTGACTGAATAATATACACTCCTGGAAATGGAAAAAAGAACACATTGACACCGGTGTGTCAGACCCACCATACTTGCTCCGGACACTGCGAGAGGGCTGTACATGCAATGATCACACGCACGGCACAGCGGACACACCAAGAACCGCGGTGCTGGCCGTCGAATGGCGCTAGCTGCGCAGCATTTGTGCACCGCCGCCGTCAGTGTCAGCCAGTTTGCCGTGGCATACGGAGCTCCATCGCAGTCTTTAACACTGGTAGCATGCCGCGACAGCGTGAACGTGAACCGTATGTGCAGTTGACGGACTTTGAGCGAGGGCGTATAGTGGGCATGCGGGAGGCCGGGTGGACATACCGCCGAATTGCTCAACACGTGGGGCGTGAGGTCTCCACAGTACATCGATGTTGTCGCCAGTGGTCGGCGGAAGGCGCACGTGCCCGTCGACCTGGGACCGGACCGCAGCGACGCACGGATGCACGCCAAGACCGTAGGATCCTACGCAGTGCCGTAGGGGACCGCACCGCCACTTCCCAGCAAATTAGGGACACTGTTGCTCCTGGGGTATCGGCGAGGACCATTCGCAACCATCTCCATGAAGCTGCGCTACGGTCCCGCACACCGTTAGGCCGTCTTCCGCTCACGCCCCAACATCGTGCAGCCCTCCTCCAGTGATGTCGCGACAGGCGTGAATGGAGGGACGAATGGAGACGTGTCGTCTTCAGCGATGAGAGTCGCTTCTGCCTTGGTGCCAATGATGGTCGTATGCGTGTTTGGCGCCGTGCAGGTGAGCGCCACAATCAGGACTGCATACGACCGAGGCACACAGGGCCAACACCCGGCATCATGGTGTGGGCAGCGATCTCCTACACTGCCCGTACACCACTGGTGATCGTCGAGGGGACACTGAATAGTGCACGCTACATCCAAACCGTCATCGAACCCATCGTTCTACCATTCCTAGACCGGCAAGGGAACTTGCTGTTCCAACAGGACAATGCACGTCCGCATGTATCCCGTGCCACCCAACGTGCTCTAGAAGGTGTATGTCAACTACCCTGGCCAGCAAGATCTCCGGATCTGTCCCCCATTGAGCATGTTTGGGACTGGATGAAGCGTCGTCTCACGCGGTCTGCACGTCCAGCACGAACGCTGGTCCAACTGAGGCGCCAGGTGGAAATGGCATGGCAAGCCGTTCCACAGGACTACATCCAGCATCTCTACGATCGTCTCCATGGAAGAATAGCAGCCTGCATTGCTGCGAAAGGTGGATATACACTGTACTAGTGCCGACATTGTGCATGCTCTGTTGCCTGTGTCTATGTGTCTGTCAGTGTGATTATGTGATGTATCTGACCCCAGGAATGTGTCAATAAAGTTTCCCCTTCCTGGGACAATGAATTCACGGTGTTCTTATTTCAATTTCCAGGAGTGTATAATACACCGGTGTTCTCCTACTGATTCTAATTTTTTGAAACTTTGCTCAAAAATCATGTTGTAATCGGGGATTATACCACTGTTTAGGCATTACGAATAGTCAGTGGTAAAGGGTGAAAACTGAGGTGAAGAATTCTATTTTTGTGTTAATTTGTCCGTTTTAAACACGGGCTACGGGCAGATAAAGGCATATTATACACACAGCTACTTTCTATTTCATTGTATACTATGAAAGAATTGTTGTTAAGTTTTTAATTTATTACTGTTATGATAATTTTCTTCTTAAGCCACGACGCACAGCAACAGGGACATTATTGCCTCAGCAATGTTGTACCAATTCTTATGCCATGTGTTAGTGGCTTATTTCTGTAGGCGTTGTTATTAAAATAGGACCGATCGCTTTTCCCATTTTCTATAATAACGCATATTTCACATCAATCCAAATTTTACGAATAAAAATTACTCCCTCTGTAAAAAAGATTTATTTAAGAACGAAAAATTTTAGTACTGCTTCTATGGCTAATTGATATTTCAGTTTTTCACTAGGTCATTAATAAAAAATAAAAAGCACCAATTATAACCGATACTAAAAAATGCCGAAAAATACCCGTTCATCTGAACTAAAATACTGGTATCGAGTATAACCAGTCGGTTTTTCCCATCTTTACCGCAAGCCCGCAAGCGCATTTAATTGTGTATTCAGGAAAATGGGTACTCGTTTGAACACCTCACTGTAATGAACATCCGCCACCAGAACATCAATCTGAACGCAGCCAATTATGTACAGCATGTTGTACCCACCCCTAAAACTTTAACGTTTCTTGCTTCCTAACTAAAACTGATAGTAATCTGATTTAACGTGACTCGTACGTTGTTGGTTTAAATACATTAGCTAACCAATACAAAATAATGTTTTATTTAAAAAATAACAACGCGTTTTTGTAACTCTCTGTAAAATAAGTAAATAAATTATGTTTATAACTCCACAGAAAAGGTAACGTTTCTTACGTTTACTTACTTAAATTAACGTTTTTATCACTTAGCAATTAGAAAGTTACAGAGAAAAACAACTTATCTGAAACATCCTGTGTGCTCAGACCGAGGGAAGTGAGGGGAACAAACATGGTGTATATTGCCTGTACTGATAGGTGTTGAATTCTCTGTAACGCAAGTGAACTCGCGGCTCGTGCGGAAACTGCAACAGTTGACGACACGGCTAATTGCCCGTTCTCTGTTCGAAGTGGCGCGCAACTTCCGAGTCACGCAATTAACACGGCCAAGCCGATCTTACTCACGAAGCGGAACGATCTTAATATCATTGAGCAGTGTGTAGCTCCCAGGCATGGAAGCACTGAATTCACATAAAAAAATTAGAGGTGAATGTGTGCCTAATTTCCAATATTACGGTCTATGATCGTACAAAAGTCCACTTATAACCTGCTAACTATGCTAGCAATTTCCTTTACTGACACGTTTCATATGTCACGTCGCCTACACATAAGAAATGGTTCAAATGGCTCTGAGCACTATGGGACTTAACATCTTTGGTCATCAGTCCCCTAGAACTTAGAACTACTTAAACCTAACTAACCTAAGGACATCACACACATCCATGCCCGAGGCAGGATTCGAACCTGCGACCGTAGCGGTCGCGCGGCTCCGGACTGAGCACCTAGAACCGCGAGACCACCGCGGTTGGCTACACATAAGAAATATGATGTTAGTTGATAAATTCGGGAACGTTTAAGAGCACAAAAACTGGCCAGCGGAAATAAGAGACTTGAGGCAAATTTACTGCAACATTCCGGTTTCTCATGTAAGCCGGACTCATTCGAAAGAAGTAATATAATTTAAATACGGCGAAAAACCAGATATTTCGTTGTTGCGAGAAGACAGACCATTTTTTCCAGGTAGAATCTCTACTATCTGATCAAAAGTATCCGGACATCTGTTAGTCGACACTAATATGAGGTGTGTCCACCCTTCACCTTTATGACGTCTTGAACTCTGGGGGGAACATTTTCAGTGAGGTACTGAATGTCTGTGGAGCAAAGACGACTTTCTAACACATCCCATAGGCGTTACATTCGGTTCAGGTTGGTATTCTGGGTAGGAAAGCGTATGTAATGTTATTATCCAATAACGATTTCTTCAGAGATGCTGCATTGTGCATTGTCATGCTGACACAAACAGTCATCGTCTTCGAACTTTTTCTCTACTGCACGCAGTACACAATGCTCTAAAACGTGTTCGTATCCTACCACATTTAGCCTTTTTTTAAGCGCAATAAGGGCACCACACCGTAACCGCGGAAAACACCCTCTTACCGTAACTCCACCTCCTCCGTACTTCATCCTCCGTTGACTGGGACAATCAGATCTTTAAGACGGGTGGTAGGGACAGAGCATCGAGTGACATTATACTGAGTGCACTATCCAAAAATTACCTCGAGCAATGAAACAGAGAAACGACTCGTGGAGATAACATCTTGGACCTACTGATAACAAACAGACCTGAACTTTTCGACTCTGTAAGCGCAGAACAGGGAATCAGTGATCATAAGACCGTTGCAGCATCCCTGAATATGAAAGTAAATAGGAATATAAAAAAGGGAGGAAGGTTTATCTGTTTAGCAAGAGTAATAGCAGGCAGATTTCAGACTACCAACCAGATCAAAACGAAAATTTCTCTTCCGACACTGACAATGTTGACTGTTTAGGGAAAAAGTTCAAGGCAATTGTAAAATGCGTTTTAGACAGGTATGTGCCGAGTAAAACTGTGAGGGACGGGAAAAACTCACCGTGGTTCAACAACAAAGTTAGGAAACTACTGCGAAAGCAAAGAGAGCTTCACTACAAATTTAAGCGCAGCCAAAACTTCTCAGACAAACAGATGATAAACGATGTCAAAGTTAGCGTAAGGAGGGCTATGCGTGAAGCGTTCAGTGAGTTCGAAAGTAAATTTCTATGTACCGACTTGACAGAAAATCCTAGGAAGATCTGGTCTTACGTTAAATCAGTAAGTGGATCGAAACAGCATATCCAGACACTCTGGGATGATAATGGCATTGAAGCAGAGGATGATACGCGTAAAGCTGAAATACTAAACACCTTTTCCGAAAGCTGTTTCACAGATGAAGACCGCATTGCAGTTCCTTCTCTAAATCCTCGCACGAACTAAAAAATGGCTGACATTGAAATAAGTGTCCAAGGAATAGAAAAGCAACCGAAATCACTCAACAGAGGAAAGTCCACTGGACCTGACGGGATACCAGTTCGATTCTACACAGAGTACGCGAAAGAACTTGCCTCCCTTCTAACAGCCGCGTACCGCAAGTCTCTAGAGGAACGGAAGGTTCCAAATGATTGGAAAAGAGCACAGGTAGTTCCAGTTTTCAAGAAGGGTCGTCGAGTAGATGCGCCTATATCTATGACATCGATCTGTTGTAGAATTTTAGAGCATGTTTTTTGCTCGCGTATCATGTCATTTCCGGAAACCCAGAATCTACTCTGTAGGAATCAACATAGATTCCGGAAACAGCGCTCGTGTGAGACCCAACTCGCTTTATTTGTTCATGAGACCGAGAAAATATTAGATACAGGCTCCCAAGTATATGCCATTTCCCTTGACTTCCGGAGGGCGTTCGATGCGGTTCCGAACTGTCGCCTGATAAACAAAGTAAGAGCCTACGGAATATCAGACCAGCTGTGTGGCTGGATTGAAGAGTTTTTAGCAAACAGAACACAGCATGTTGTTCTCAATGGAGAGACTTCTACAGACGTTAAAGTAACCTCTGGCGTGCCACAGGGGAGTGTTATGGAACCATTGCTTTTCACAATATATATAAATGACCTAGTAGATAGCGTCGGAAGTTCCATGCGGCTTTTCGCGAATAATCCTGCAGTATACAGAGAAGTTGCAGCATTAGAAAATTGCAGCGAAATGCTGGAAGATCTGCAGCGGATAGGCACTTGGATCAGGGAGTGGCAACTGACACTGAACATAGACAAATGTAATGTATTGCGAATACATAGAAAGAAGGATCCTTTATTGTATGATTATATGATAGCGGAACAAACACTGGTAGCAGTTACTTCTGTAAAATAACTGGGAGTATGCGTACGGAACGATTTGAAGTGGAATGATCATATAAAATTAATAGTTAGTAAGGTGGGTGCCAGGTTTTGATTCATTGGAAGAGTCCTTAGAAAATGTAGTCCATCAACAAAGGAGGTGGCTTACAAAACACTCGTTCGATCTATACTTGAGTATTGCTCATCAGTGTGGGATCCGTACCAGGTCGGGTTGACGGAGGAGATAGAGAATATCCAAAGGTTATTTGGTAAGCGTGATAGCGTTACGGAGATGTTTAGCAAACTCAAGTGGCAGACTCTGCAAGAGAGGCGCTCTGCATCACGGTGTAGCTTCTGTAGTGACTTGGCAAGACAGCCAAGCCACTCGGAGGTAGCCGAAAGGCACGCATTTAAGCTCACGCAGACTGGCGTGAGGTCTGGAACAGGAAAATGTCTTGAGAATTGCAAATAAAGTACGAAGATCTTGGAATACTTAACTTTAATCCATAATTGGAGAACATCGCTCTTGATACATAATAACAATCTCAATATAAACTGGTAATGGCGCCTTGCTAGGTCGTAGCAAATGACGTAGCTGAAGGCTATGCTAATTATCGTCTCGGCAAATGAGAGCGGATTTGTCAGTGTAGCATCGCTAGCAAAGCCTGCTGTACAACTGGGGCGAGTGCTAGGACGTCTCTCTAGACCTGCCGTGTGGTGGCGCTCGGTCTGCAATCACTGACAGTGGCGACACGAGGGTCCGACGTATACTAATGGACCGCGGCCGATTTAAAGGCTATCACTTAGCAAGTGTGGTGTCTGGCGGTGACACCACAGCTTCCTGTCCAGGTTTCGAGAGGGTGCGTTTCTGGATGAGGTATCGAATATATACCTATATACTTATACCTCCCGAAGAGATCACGAATGTAAAATTAGAGAGATTCGAGCGCGCACGGAGGCTTTCCGCCTGTCGTTCTTCCCGCGAACCGTACGCGACTGGAACAGGAAAGGGAGGTAATGACAGTGGCACGGAAAGTGTCCTCCGCCACACACCGTTGGGTGGCTTGCGCAGTATAAATGTAGATGTAGATGTAGATCGTTCCCACTACATATGATGGCAAGTAACGTTCTCCAGGCTTTCCCCAAATCCATACCCTTCCATCGGTTTTGCCGCAAGATGCAGCGTGATTCATCACTCCAAATCAATCGTTGTCAGTCGTACACTGTTCATTGGCGTCGGTCTAACACCAGATCAAACTTAGCTTAGCAGTGATACAGAAATGTGTGACTTATGAGGAGCTGCTCGACCATTGTACCCACTGTTTTTAACTCCCTACGCACAGACATCGTGCCAGCTCTACCGCTGGTAACACTTTGGAACTCACGAGTGTTTCCTTCCACTGATTTCATGTGTTTCTTTACAATCACCCTCCTCTATGCTCGACGCTCCCTGTCTGTAAATACATGAAGTCTGCCAGATCTTGGTTTAGCTGTCATTGTTCCTTCGCTTTCTACTTAACAATCGCATCACCAACAGTCGACGTGGACAGCTTTAGAAGGGCTGAAATGTATCCAATGGATTTGTTCCTAGGGTGACTTCCAATGACCAGTTCACGTTTGAAGTCACTGAATTATCCTGACGGACCCCTTTTACTGTAGCTGTTTCTCAACTGACAATATAAGACACCGTGTCTACTTTTATGCTGCCATTTCCGCCTCTCGTGACATCTATAATGAAGAGCCAAAGAAACTGGTACACCTGCCTAATATCGTGTAGGGCTCCCGCGAGCACACAGAAGTGCCACAACACGACGTGGCATGGACTCGACTAATGTCTGAAGTAGTGCTAGAGGGAATGGACACCATGAATCCTGCAGGGCTATCCACAAATCCTAAGAGTACGAAGGGGTGGAGATCTCTTCTGAACAGCACGTTCCAAGTAATCCCAGATATGCTCAATAATATTCATGTCTGTGGAGTTTGGTGGCCAGCGGAAGTGTTTAAACTCCGAAGAGTGTTCCTAGAGCCAATCTGTAGAAATTTTGGACATGTGGGGTGCCGAATTGTCCTGCTGGAATTGAAAAAGTCAGTTGGAATGCACAACGGACATGAATGGATGCAGGAGATCAGACAGGATACTTACGTACGTGTCCCCTGTCAAAGTCGTATCTAGACTTATCAGGAGTGCTATATTACTCCAACTCCACATGTCCCACACCATTAAAGAGCCTCCACCTGCTTGAACAGTCCCTGCTGATATGCAGGGTCCATGGATTCAGGAGGTTGTCTCCATACCCGCGCGTACATGTTCATCCGCTCGATACAATCCGAAACGACACTCGTCTGACCAGGCAACATGTTTCCGGTCATCAACAGCCCAATGTCGGTGTTGACAGGCCCAGGCGACACGTAAAGCTTTGTGTCATGCAGTCATCAAGGGTACAGGAGTTGGCCTTCGGCTCCTAAAACCCATATCGATGATGATGTTTCGTTGAATGGTTCGTGCGCTGACACTGGTTGATGGCCCAGCATTGAAATCTGCAGCAATTTACGGAAGGGTTGCACCTCTGTCACGTTGAACGATTCTTTTCAGTCCCGCAGCGATGTCGGAGATCTGTTATTTTACCGGATTCCTGATATTCACGGAACACTAGTGGAATGGTCGTACTGAAAATCTACACTTCATCGCTATCTCGGAGATGCTGTGTCCCATCTCTCGTGTGCCGACTATAACACCTCGTTCAAAGTCACTTGAATCTTGATAACGTGCCATTGTAGCAGCAGTAACCGATCTAACAACTGCGCCAGACACTTTTTGTCTTACATAGGCGTTGCCGACCACAGCGCCGTATTCTGCCTGTTTACATATCTCTGTATTTGAATACACATGCCTATACCAGTTTCTCTGGCGCTTCAGAGTAGTAATCAATTCGGCATTGTGTGTGGCTTTCCAGAAACTTTTTTAATGAGATATTGTACTTTCCTTATCTACAGTGTTAATTCGAACTCTAAGGACAAAATTTTCAAGTGTTTTGGTGTAAGGGACACTTCGTCACCGATGGCTCGCTACGGCGTAATTGCATCTCGTTTCATTTATTACCCTTTTTACTCCTGTATCTGCATTGAGCTGAAAATTTCTACATAACAGTGCATTGCGTTGTGTTTCTTGGTCGGAAACAACATTGTTAGTGACAACAGTAATGCCCACTTACGTCTTCGCCCTCAAGCGCAAATTTAGTACTGCTCGGTTACGTCCCTGATTTGTTTTTCGGCAGTGTTAGTTGTAAGTTAATAGTCGCTGTACACTCTGTCGAGACGATGGTTGTTGATATTTTCATCATCATCTGTAAGGGAACTTTTTGCATTTGTTACGTACTATATTATACATTGAACTAAATAAACTGAACGCGCATGTAAAAAGTATGTATATTTCGTCTGAGGATTGTTGCATTACTCTGTCTTTTGTGTTTTACGTTTTGGTGATTGCATATTGCAGGATTTTCCAGTATTGTTATGGTATTTTCACAGAAACGAAGACAATGGGGGATGACAAACCCAGTAAATCAGGAATGGGTGCGCGAGGCTTCCCACGGTCACTGTGGTCATTGAGTCTCGGCGTGCGGATACGACGCACGCGCACCTGCGAATTGACTGAAGACTGCCGGTAATACACGATCGACAGCTGACACTCGAGTTTGTACTGACGTTAGTCGTCTTTCCACTATAATGATTGCAGTACGACAATGCAATGTTTACTTGCGACACAATATAACATGTGCATAGTTTTTGCCAAAAAGCCTTAAAGAACGAATTTGTTAGTCAAAGTGCCACCGAATGAAAAAGTAATAGTAGTTAACTTATAACAGACCTGTCGTGAAGGAAAGCAAATTAATTTATACTAGTATGCATACTTTCATACGTCATCTCGTCGCATAAAGCTTTGCGTCTCAATTATTATGTTGTACAACATCTTTGTCAGTGAGTGAAATATTATTTTTTACTTTCTTCCCCTTGTGCGACCAGTTTGTACGTCCTGTTCCACTTTCTTCTTTGCGTGAACGTTTCGTCCCAGCTCCATTCGAAAAACTAAAGGCAGGTACACACATTCAGATTACAATAGCAGACAATGGAAAAGCAGTTGACCGTCTGCAGAGGCGCTACACAGCGAGAAAGAGACAGTAAAGAATAGTCTTACTGTGTAATGCCGTAACGAGTATTGCAGCGCCGCAAAGTAATACAGCGACGCAGAGTGATATGCTGCATAGGCTGACAGCAATTACAAACAGTACGAAATCTTCAAAAATCTGTCATTTATTTCAGCAGAGAAAGGGGGTAGGGACGGTACAATGTTAAAGAAAAAGGAATAAAATACCACTCTTGTCGACTTAGTTTCCTTTTCATAAACAGAACACAGACACAAAGTAATAAGCAAAGAACACACGCTTTTTTAAAACAACTATTAACTTAACATATTCAGTCTTAATGAGAAGTGTTAACTTCAGAGCTGGCCTACTTCTTATGAAAAAGAAAGAAACATCTATTTTCATCACTGCTGTTGCCTTTAATTTTTTTAATAGGTTCTCCGTGTTTGGAGCGAGATGACTGATCAGATAACGCATTGCTTCAGTCACATAAGCGAAAGTAAGACTACGCCTAATGTTCGATTTTGTTAATTCTGCTGCTGAAAAAAACACTTTCACAGAAATATGTGTTTCCGAACAGATAGAAAACCGGAGTAGCTATTCGAAACAACTACGGATACTGCTCTCGACGGAAGTTCTTGTAAAACATTTCAATATTTTCTGCAGTGTGAAACATCTCCGTGAGCACACGACTACACTGAAAGAGAATGAGCACCAGCTGAATTTCAGGAGGCACACTTTCAATGTCCACTGCAAAAGGAGTTCTTAAAACACTAAAACCAAGTCCAAATCAATTTAAATCAGAGAACCTACTATTAAAATGTTGTAACAAAGCCTGCAGCACCGTAAAAAATCATCAAAATCTTCGCTTACTGTCTCCTTTCAATATTTCATTTACAAATGCAACATTCGAAAACTGCGCCAATGACCTTCTTGAGAGCTGCTTATTCAGAGCAGCAATTTTATTTTAAAAACCAAAGCCGGTGTCAAAAACGCCGGTAATTGGTTTATATCGACACTGTGAAGTTGTACTCAAGTCATTCTGGTGCTTCGTAAATTCAGTCAGAAATGTAAGATCTAATTTCCACTGGCTGTCATCGAACTGTTTTATTGGCGTTCCTTTCATGTCCACGAATAACGCTATGTCTTTACGCAAATTGAAAAAACGCTCTAAAACAACACCTTGACAATACCATCGTACCTCACAAAAACACGGCCACAATCACCCCCCAGCTCTGCCAGGAAGGATTTAAACTGCCGATGTCCCAATCCGTGCGATATCAGTTTGTTGTTGTTGTTGTGGTCTTCAGTCCTGAGACTGGTTTGATGCAGCTCTCCATGCTAATCTATCCTGTGCAAGCTCCTTCATCTCCCAGTACCTACTGCAACCTAGATCCTCCTGAATCTGCTTAGTGTATTCATCTCTTGGTCCCCTCTACGATTTTTACCCTCCACACTGCCCTCCAATGCTAAATTTGTGATCCCTTGATGCCTCAGGACATGTCCTACCAACCGATCCTTTCTTCTAGTCAAGTTGTGCCACAAACTTCTCCCCGATCCTATTCAATACCTCCTCGTTAGTTACGTGATCTGCGCACCTAATCTTCAACATTCTTCTGTAGCACCACATTTCGAAAGCTTCTATTCTCTTCTTGTCTAAACTATTTATCGTCCATGTTTCACTTCCATACATGGCTACACTCCATACAAATACTTTCAGAAACGACTTCCTCACACTTAAATCTATGCTCGATGTTAAGAAATTTCTCTTCTTCAGAAACGCTTTCCTTGCCATTGCCAGTCTACATTTTATATCCTCTCTACTTCGACCATCATCAGTTATTTTGCTCCCCAAATAGGAAAACTCCTTTACTACTTTAAGTGTCTCATTTCCTAATTTAATTCCCTCAGCATCACCCGACTTAATTCGATTACATTCCATTATCCTCGTTTTGCTTTTGTTAATGTTCATCTTATATCCTCCTTTCAAGACACTGTCCATTCCGTTCAGCTACTCTTCCAAGTCCTTTGCTGTCTCTGACAGAATTACAATGTCATCGGCGAACCTCAATGTTTTTATTTCTTCTCCATGGATTTTAATACCTACTCCAAATTTTTCTTTTGTTTCCTTTACTGCTTGCTCAATATACAGATTGAATAACATCGGTGAGGGGCTATAGCCCTGTCTCACTCCCTTCCCAACCACTGCTTCCCTTTCATGCCCCTCGACCCTTATAACTGCCATCTGGTTTCTGTACAAATTGTAAATAGCCTTTCGCTCCCTATATTTTACCCCTGGCACCTTTAGAATTTGAAAGAGGGTATTCCAGTCAACATTGTCAAAAGCTTTCTCTAAGTCTACAAATGCTAGAAACGTAGGTTTGCCTTTCCTTAATCTTTCTTCTAACATAAATCGTAATGTCAGTATTGCCTCACGTGTTCCAACATTTCTACGGAATCCAAACTGATCTTCCCCGAGATCGACTTCTACCAGTTTTTCCATTCGTCTGTAAATAATTCGCGTTAATATTTTGCAGCTGTGACTTATTAAACTGATAGTTCGGTAATTTTCACATCTGTCAACACCTGCTTTCTTTGGGATTGGAATTATTATATTCTTCTTGAAGTCTGAGGGAATTTCGCCTGTCTCATACATCTTGCTCACCAGATGGTAGAGTTTTGTCAAGACTGGTTCTCCCAAGGCCGTCAGTAGTTCTAATGGTATGTTGTCTACTCCCGGGGCCTTGTTTCGACACAGGTCTTTCAGTGCTCTGTCAAACTCTTCACGCAGTATCATATCTCCCATTTCATCTTCATCTACATCCTCTTCCATTTCCATAATATTGTCCTCAAGTACATCGCCCTTGTATAGACCCCTTCCACCTTGTTGCTTTCCCCTCTTTGCTTAGAACTGGGTTTCCATCTGAGCTCTTGATATTCATACAAGTGGCTCTCTTTTCTCCAAAGGTCTCTTTAATTTTCCTGTAGGCTGTATCTATCTTACTCCTAGTGAGATAAGCCTCTACATCCTTACATTTGTCCTCTAGCCGCGCCTGCTTAGCCATTTTGCACTTCCTGTCGATCTCATTTTTGAGACGTTTGTATTCGTTTTTGCCTGCTTCGTTTACTGCATTTTTATATTTTCTCCTTTCATCAGTTAAATTCAATATTTCTTCTGTTACCTAGGGATTTCTACTAGCCCTCGTCTTTTTACCTACTTGATACTCTGCTGCCTTCACTACTCCATCCCTCAGAGCTACCCATTCGTTTTCTACTGTATTTCTTTCCCCCATTCCTGTCAATTGTTCGCTTATTCTCTCCCTGAAACTCTGTACAACCTCTCGTTTAGTCAGTTTATCCAGGTCCCATCTCCTTAAATTCCCACCTTTTGCAATTTCTTCAGTTTTAATCTACAGTTCATAACCAATAGATTGTGGTCAGAGTCCACATCTGCCCCAGGAAATATCATACAATTTAAAACCTGGTTCCTAAAGCTCTGTTTTAATCTATCTGATACCTTTTAGTATCTCCAGGATTCTTCCATGTAAACAACCCTCTTTCATGATTCTTGAACCAAGTGTTAGCTATGATTAAGTTATGCTCCGTGCAAAATTCTACCAGATGGCTTCCTCTTTCATTTCTTAGCCCCAATCCATATTCACCTACTATGTTTCCTTCTCTCCCTTTTCCTACTGTCGAATTCCAGTCACCCATGACTATTAAATTTTCGTCTCCCTTCACTACCTGAATAATTTCTTTTATCTCATCATACATTTCTTCAATTTCTTCGACATCTGCAGAGCTAGTTGGCATATAAACTTGTACTACTGTAGTACGCATGGGCTTCGTGTCTATCTTGGCCACTATAATACGTTCACTATGCTGTTTGTAGTAGCTTACCCACATTCCTATTTTTTTATTCATTATTAAACCTACTCCTGCATTACCCCTATTTAATTTTGTATTTATAACCCTGTATTCACCTGACCAGAAGTCTTGTTCCTCCTGCCACCGAACTTCACTAATTCCCACTATATCTAACTTTAACCTATCCATTTCCCTTCTTAAATTTTCTAACCTACCTGCCCGATTAAGGGATCTGACATTCCACGCTCCGATCCGTAGAATGCCAGTTTTCTTTCTCCTGATAACGATGTCCTCCTGAGTAGTCCCCGCCCGGAGATCCGAATGGGGGACTATTTTACCTCCGGAATATTTTACCCAAGAGGACGCCATCATCATTTAACCATACAGTAAAGCTGCATGCCCTCGGGAAAAATTACGGCTGTAGTTTCCCCTTGCTTTCAGCCGTTCGCAGTACCACAACAGCAAGGCCGTTTTGGTTAGTGTTACAAGGCCAGATCAGTCAATCATCCAGACTGTTACCCCTGCAACTACTGAAAAGGCTGCTGCCCCTCTTCAGGAACCACACGTTTGTCTCGCCTCTCAACAGATACCCCTCCGTTGTGGTTGCACCTACGGTACGGCTGTCTGTATCGTTGAGGCACGCAAGCCTCCCCACCAACGGCAAGGTCCATGGTTCATGGGGGGGGGGGGGATATCAGTTTATTAATTGTTTTTACAATTAAAATCCATGACGCCACGTATTTTGGCACATTTTGTCAGTAGATGAACGTGGTTAGGACGCAACACATCGCTTGTATTTCTTGTTGGATACCAACTTCTTTTACCTTCTTCCTTATCAAAGCAACGACACCAAACTTTGTATCAATCATTGCGGCAGCTCCATCTGTTGCAACAACGAAAGCCTTTAGGAACAGAGGTCACATTTGTCCATAATGTTTTCTACGCCAGGAAATATCTCGTCGGCTATATTTATATCGTGCGCTGGCACTAAATAGAGTTCCTCCATCAAGATGAACTCAGCGTCAACACCTGTCACAAATACAGCAAGCTGAGAAACATCTGTGATTTCATCCAAAACCAAAGAGAGAAAAAAATCTTTAGTCTTATCCTTCAGTTGGGTTTCCACTTTGTTTGCCATTTCTTCGATGCGTCTGCAGACTATTATCCGTGAAAGAGGATCTCTTTCGAAAACCGGTACAGTCGTTAGACCCAAGAATCTTGCGGCAGCAACAAAGCTTTCAAGGGACTCGCTGTTTGAGCTATCTTAAGAGCTCACTTTCAATGCGGCATCAGTGTAGATGACACGGTTCTCTTACTGTAAATACGTTACATTGGAGATGTAAACTCTAGGACAAAACAAAATACCGCTTTAGAAATAATAGTAGCATATGAAATGACGTATATCTATATGAACTTATTCTTTCTCTCTTCCCTGTTATAACTCGAGACGTTTGGCGTTCCTTTCTTCAGTGTTCAATGTGATCACGAATTTTTTATGAAGGAATTGAAAACGCTGTTTCACAATGTACTTCTCCCACGCCGATAAAATAGCACTTTAAAGCAAAAACTTTGGTCCAGTTTGTGTTTCAATAAAAACAATTCGTACTCCCAGTGTTAGTTGAAGCGTAGGGATCTACCGATTGTTGTTTTGAGGTTCTTAATTCCTCTTGGTCGAAGTAGAAAGGATATAAAATGTAAACTGGCAATGGCAAGGAAAGCGTTTCTGAAGAAGAGAAATTTGTTAACATCAAGTGTTGATTTAAGTGTCAGGAAGTCGTTTCTGAAAGTATTTGTATGGAGTGTAGCCATGTATGGAAGTGAAACGTGGACGATAAATAGTTTAGACAAGAAGAGAATAGAAGCTTTCGAAATGTGGTGCTACACAAGAATGCTGAAGATTAGATGGGTAGTTCACATAACTAATGAGGAAGTATTGAATAGAATTGGGGAGAAGAGAAGTTTGTGGCACAACTTGACTAGAAGAAGGGATCGGTTGGTAGGACATGTTCTGAGGCATCAAGGGATCTCCAATTTAGTACTGGAGGGCAGCGTGGAGGGTAAAAATCATAGAGGTAGACCAAGAGATGAATACACTAAGCAGATTCAGAAGGATGTAGGCTGCAGTAGGTACTGGGAGATGAAGAGGCTTGCACAGGATAGAGTAGCATGGAGAGCTGCATCAAACCTGTCTCAGGACTGAAGACCACAACAACAACAATTCCTCTTGAGCGATTTTCCTCACACTAATTTTGTCCTACAACGAACGCCAAGGAGACTTCGACATCGAAAACATTAACGACACGAAGTACACACAGGCCTATCACGCTGCGCCGCACTCGTGGGCCTCCGTAAGACGTGACACGACGTTAGCAGATGGGTGGAGGAGCAACAGTCCTCTGACAGCGCCCGCGGGCAAGCGGTGTGCGCATTCGCGGGCCCCCGCACCAGCAATAGCGCATTTGGCCATCTCTGCAATAAACCATAATCATATTTTTACGCCGAGCGGGGTGGCCGAGCGGTTCCAGGCGCTACAGTTTGGAACCGCGCGACTGCTACGGTCGCAGGTTCGAATCCTGCCTCGGGCATGGGTGTGTGTGATATCCTTACGTTAGTTAAGTTTAAGTAGTTCTAAGTTCGAGGGGACTAATGACCTCAGAAGCTAAGTCCCATAGTGCTCAGAGCCATTTGAACCATATCTTTACTCTTCAACTAGCCACCAGAGACCACGTGTCCCTTATATCAAAATATCCTTGAGTAACTTCAATGGTCAGTACATATGGGTCTAGTTTTTAGACTCTGTGGGAATATATCAGTTGGAAGTCGACTAGTATAGTTTCGAAGCGAGTGAATAAGTTCAAATGGTTCAAATGGCTCTGAGCACTATGGGACTTAACATCTGTGGTCATCAGAGCCCTAGAACTTAGAACTACTTAAACCTAACTAACCTAAGGACATCACACACATCCATGCCCGAGGCAGGATTCGAACCTGCGACCGTAGCAGTCGCGCGGTTCCGGACTGAGCGCCTAGAACCGCGAGACTACCGCGGCCGGCGAGTGAATAAGTCTGAAACAGACAGAAACCTGACGCGTGAACCCTACGACACTGCAGTTTCTACTGACTGCCTATAATACTACAAGTATTTAAGAGGTCGAGGTGAGAAATTCGCGGCCTGGTTCAGAGATAGCATCTTCGCAATCTCATAGATACTATGACGTGTAAGTAACCAAAGTAATAAATAATTTTCTTTTTATACCTTCGGCGACCGGTGGCCCTAGCAGTATGGTCCCTTCAGTCCCACAAACCAACCAACCTATACCTTCGGTGGCGAAACTGTTACGCTTTGGGCAACAAAAATAACGAATCTGGTGTGTTAGTTGCGGAGCGCTTCATTCATTTTATACAGTCAAGCCACAGCGCTGTAACCACTACCACCGCTAGATAAAAGGAAATTATATAACCGGAGCAGAGAGAAATGCACTGACACAATGGACATCTTGTTACAGCCTGGCGTCTGGGAATGAGCATCTCGGAAACGCTGAAGCTGGTCTGCTGCTCACCTACTACTGTCGTAAACATATGTAGGAAGTGGTTGACCGACGGTGAAACCACGAGCAGGTGACAAAGTGTTTCGGGCATACTGTTCGCCACACACTATTGAACGTGGGGCTGCACAATAGTGAACACTTAGATACCGTCATTCACGTTTGCTACGGGCACGAGGTCATGTAGAAAGGACCGTGGATTAGTGGAAACACGCCGCCGTGTCAGCTGAATCAGGTATCTTGTTCGGAGATCGTGTCAGGCTACGCCGTCATAAAAGGAAACTACATGAAATAAGGGGATGCATGCATGTCGGAAGGAATAGCATCGTTCTCCTTAACAACATAGGCACTACAATATCGGAATTATCCACTGATACCAGACAGCGACTTTCAACTAAAAATGTCCCCCCCCCCCCTGTACGGGAATCAAAAAATGTGTGTACGACTGCAGGTTGTGACGCAAGAACGACATATGGAAGTTTGGATCTGGCACAGTCGTGCATGGATAGCCAAAGCGGTTAAGGTGACCGCTCGCGTAAAGCGGGAAATTCGGGTTCGAGGTGTGGTACGGCACAAATTTTCATGTCGTCATTCACTTATATAGCTGATGTTTGTTCGCATTCGCGATAGCGAATACATTTGATGCAATTAATAACGAGTGTAGTTGCTGCAGTGCCTGATCCTTCGTATATGCTTGCATGTCTGAAGGAAGATTGCGTCGTTCTTCTTAGCAACACAGGCACTACAATATCGGATTTATCCATTGACACCGGACAGTGACTTTCAATCAAAAATGTCCTCCGCTGAATGGGAATTACAAAATGTGTGTACGACTGCGGGGTGTGACGCAAGAACGACGACATGTGAAAGTCTGAGTCTGAGTCGTGCATGGATAACAAAAGCGGTTTAGGCGTCCGCTCGCGCAAAGCGAAAAATCCAGGTGCGAGTCCTGGCCTCGTAGAAATTTTCATTGTCGTCATTCGCTTATGCAGCTGATGGTTGTTCGTATTCGCAACAGCGAATACATTTCATGTATTTCATAATGGGTGTAGTTGCCGCAGTGCCTCTTCCTTCGGACATTCATGCATGTCAGAAGGAACATTGCGTCGTTCTCCTTAACACAGGCACGGCATTATGGTGTCACAAGAGCGAACGGCTGCTCGAAATATGCAGCGCGCCACGGAGGCAGGCCGATAGCGGCAGTATCATGCCGTGTGAGACATTCATCTCTACCTCTAGGGACCTGTGGCAGTTGTCGAAGGCGCCATGACGACTGTGCACTGCGGGAACATTATTGCGGCCCAGCCGCATACCTAAATCCTTGATGTCTTCCCTGATGGCAATGGCATCTACCAAGAGAATAACTGATCATGTCACAAGACAAGAATGATGCTATAGTGTTTGGAGGAGTTTAATAGTGCACTCACGTGTTTGTCTTGACCATCAAATTCGACTGACTTAAATCCGATGGGAGACACATGGGCCGGCCGCTGTGACCGAGCGGTTCTAGGCGCTTCAGTCCGGAACCGCGCTGCTGCTACAGTCGCAGGTTCGAATCCTGCCTCGGGCATGGATGTGTGTGATGTCCTTAGGTTGGTTAGGTTTAAGTAGTTCTAAGTCTAGGAGACTGATGACCTCAGATGTTAAGTCCCATAGTGCTTAGAGCCATTTGGAGACACATGGGAGCTATCGGGCGTCAACTTCGCTCACAAACCACCGGTCCGTAATTTATGGTAGTTGCGTGATGTGTAGGTAGACATCTGCTGCCACATACCTTCGAAAATCTACCGGGGACTTGTCGAATTCACGCCACACAGACTGTCTGCTGTATTGCATTCTGAAGGTGGACCAACACGCTATTAAGGAGAGGGTCATAACGTTTTCGTTCATCAGTGTACAACTGATGATCTCATATCTGCACACTAGACACTACGTTTTTAGTTATTTTATTTACTTATTTATCGTGGCAAGATTCATGCGCCTCTGCTCATTTTACAAGCAGGCTATCCATGACCACGATTTTACTCTTGGAATTACTGTTGTTTCTCCCTCCTTCCGTCTACAGCTGGAACAGGAAATGAAATGATTAGTAGCAGTACAAGGTATCCTCAAAATACACCATAAGGCGACTTGTGCAGCATGTGTGTAGATACTGATTAACGCACTGCATGATGATGGATTGATGTGTATCGAGGAACTGGAGAATCCAATGTCGCGGCAAAACCCGTTCCGGAACACAGTTTAATTAGTTCAAATTACTGCGCTAAAGCAAATATGCGACTCAAGAAACGGTCCCTGATGAACAACCAATCCATAGACCAGCACTTTACGTAGGCAATATTAACATCAATTCCAAATACGGAACTGTAATGTTTTCCGAATACCCATTATTTTCTTCAGAAAAATGTTGTTTATTTCGAAGCCAAACATGTCACAGATTTATGAAAAGTTATCATGAGCCTACGGCTGTGAGTGGCTGAACCGTAAGTTTGCAATGTTTTGAACTACAGAATGTTTTTTAGTAGTAACGTGGTTCCATCGTATCCTTCCGTAGCTGATCAGTACATATTAGTGTCTGCCAAATGAAATGCCTGTATTTACTGTGAATGGCCATTTTGTCACGGTGACAGTGTTGGAATGTTGTCTCTTTAGCCCCGTACTGCCAATTAAAGAGCTACCTAGAGAAGAAGTGGTTCTGAATTCAAAACTGATATTAACTACGAAGATACTTGTCACATGCAACTTGGTGCTACAATACGTCCAGTGATGATTGAAGTACAGGATGTATCAACGATTTGTCAAAATTAACTCAAAGGGTCCTGCTAACTGTCAGTTGGATCGTTTCAGCAACCACTCCTGATGCTGTCATTTTAATTTCTGCCCCCCCCCCCCCCCCCCCCCACTAACACGAAGGGAGTGCACAAGACAATGAAAATTATCAAAAGCAGTTGTTGAAGATGAACGTATGTGATTTCCCGCATCCAATCCCCTGTTTCTAATGTAGATGGATTTTCTTGCTTACGCAGAGTTCAAATGGTTCAAATGGCTCAAATGGCTCTGAGCACTATGGGACTTAACTTCTGAGGTCATCAGTCCCCTAGAACTTAGAACTACTTAAACCTAACTGGACATCACACACATCCATGCCCGAGGCAGGATTCGAACCTGCCACCGTATCGGTCGCGCGGTTCCAGACTGTAGCGCCTAGAACCGCTCGGCCGCCCCGGACGGCTTACGCAGAGTATGAGCAGTTGTTAGTACTCGGTGAAAGAGAGTGAGTTCTTAACTTAAAGTTGGCTCTCGGATTCAGCATTGAGTTAGCCCACGGCTGGGGTTACTCTTTGTGAAGGAAACTTTGTACAGGTAGGAACGCCATTTCGGCGGTTGCCTGCACTACGGGAGGTCACTCTCAGACAATAGGAAATAGTTGCGTATGCCTTTGCTGGTGTGAGGCGGCTTCTAGGCACCGAGCTATGCGGTGACAGCGAGACTAAATAGAAACTTACATATGTCGCTTTGGCTTGTCTTACACAGAAGCACCAAAGAAACACGTATATGTATGCCTATTCAAATACGGAGATATGTAAACAGGCAGAAGTCCGCGCTGCGGTTGGCAACGCCTATGTTCAAATGTTCAAATGTTTGTGAAATCTTATGGGACTTTTTAACCTAAACACACACATCCATGCCCAAGGGAGGACTCGAACCTCCGCCGGGACCAGCCGCAAAGGGCAACGCCTATATAAGACAACAAGTGTCTGATGCAGTTGTTAGATCGGTTACTGTTGCTAAAATGGCAGGTTATCAAGATTTAAGTGAGTTTGAACGTGGCGTTATAGTCGGTGCGTGAGCGATGGGACGCAGCGTTTCCGAGGTAGCAATGAACTGGGGATTTTCCCGTGCGATCATTTCACGAGTGTATCATGGACATGCAGCTTATCGTGAATATCAGGAATCCGGTAAAACATCAACTCTCTGACGTCCCTGCGACCGGGAAAAGATCCTGCAAGAACGAGACCAACAATGACTGAAGTGCAACCCTTCTGCAAATTGCTGCAGATTTCAATGCTGGGCCATCAGCAAGTGTCAGCGTACGAACCATTCAACGAAACATAATCGATATGGGCTTTCGGAGCCGAAAACCCACTCCTCTACCCTTGATGACTGCATGACACAAAGCTTTACGCCTCGCCTGGGACCGTCAACACCGACATTGGGCTGTTGATGACTGTAAACATGTTGCCTGGTCAGACGAGTCTCGTTTCAGATTGTATCGAGCGGATGGACATGTACGTGCGGGTATGGATGGCTATACCACAGGACGCCATTCGCGCTTTACATGCGTCGATGCCATCACCCAGGGAACAAGTTATCAGGGTCCAGGGCGGACCCTATGCCTACTTGACAACAAGGCACATGCTTAACCGAGGTGACTGAAATGCTAATCATTTCTACAGAACATACTAAGGCACATGTCCTGTGATTATGAGCGTCCTATCTCTAGTCGTTCAATGTGTTCTGTTTTTTCTGAATATGTATTTTTACCCCGCTGCCTAACTAATTACTTAATTCCTACCATGATACATTACTACGTCGGACATGCAAACAGTGCAAGTTGCTGGGCTACATTGACCAACTCTCGACGAGAAGGTCCAACACCCCTGGAAGTACCCTAATCCACCATTAAGACGTTTCCTTATCTCTTATGTGGTAAAGTTGTCTCGATGTCCCAATTGGTCTTCTTCTCTGCTGGTCGTGTGGTGTAATAATATGTCTACAATCAACTGTGAATGATGGAGTGGCTATTGGGAAAGTATCAAAGCTACTGCAATGAAAGTCTTGAAATACAAGTATCCCACCTTGTTTTTAATAAAAACTAAGGAAAATAATAGTTTTTAGGGCCAGTCTAACCGTAATGATTAAATGAAGTTCGCCGATTCTAATCTTCATTTATCCAGCACCATTTCAAGCTCGTAAAATTATTTTCACACCACTTTAATGTCAGTTCGAAGTCGCACACTCGTGAATTCGCATATAAACGTTCTCCGAGGAGCTGTTAATCAATAAACCACTTTTGAAGCCTACCAGAATTTGTGAAGCACACATACTGCTCTCATGATAGCTGGTTACGAACAGTGTAGTGTGCTAGCTCCAGTGTTTAACGCCTGGCTCCACAGGGCGCGTTTCTGATAGGTCTGTTTACTCGGCCAATAAGATAATTGTAAATAAAATTCTAATTAAAAGATGAGGTTGATTTTAGAGTTATTGAAATCACGGTTAGGAAGTTGTCAGTGTAGATAATATCAATAGTCTAGTTGGAGTCGTATGCGAACATTTAAACATTTAAAATTAATAAACAAAGTTATATGTTTGCTGCCAAGCCTCGCAGTATGAATCACCGTATTCTCTGTAGGCTCCAATACGACACGGTTCCTGCTCGCGCCCCCGTTCCTACGCTTCGTGACCATCTGTTTTATAACGGATTGTTACCAATCCTAACTGCTTGCTGGCATACAGCGGCGTAAGCCTTTCTACACTGCATTATGAAATTTAATGAAATATGGGTTGAAATGATGCATAAATGCCACAGTATAATTAAAAACTATATATGTTCGACGTTGCATTAGTTGTTTGGGGCGATCTGAAATTTATATTATTCTTCAGGAATAATACAATTAAAAACTGTTTATCCATAAGTTTTTATGCTCTCAAACGAAAACGATATCAACTCTCATAAATGCAATTACCCCGTTTCCTATGGAACAACTGAGGATCTTATAGGATCACAATCTATTTCATTAAGGATCGATTCTTTCAACCACGTCAGTTTCAAACTTGTTTCTTTACCTTTTGGGTTTTGCCATCTAGGTAATGTAGGCCGTGACAGAGTCATTGAAGAGGACTGTGCCGAAAAACATACAGAACGACAGCTGCAAAAGTCAATATAGAACTGAATTTCGCACTTGCGAACCCTGTCAGTATCAACACAACACGAAGAGTGCTCCATGATCTGGGCATGGCAGCGCAAGCTGGAATTCCAAAACCCCACATCAGAGATGCAAATGCCTGTAACATTAAAACAGGATGCCAAAACTATAAAACTTGTACACTACTGGGCGGATGAGTCTTGCTGTACACTGTTTCCAACTTCTGGCCGAGTTAACTTCCCAAGCGTGAAACATGGCGGGAGGAGGGGCAGGGGGGGGGGGGGGAGGGGGGTCGACGATGATTTGGGCAGCCACATCGTGGTACCCCATGAGCACCATGGGAAATCTGCGAGGTCACCTTATTACCAAGAACCATGTGACCACGTTGGCCGATTAGATCCACCCCCTGGTAGAATATTTGTTCCCCAATGGTGAAGCTGTGTTCCAAGACAACAGCGCCACTATTCACACGGCTCGCATCATCTAGGGCTTGTTTTGTGAGCACGAGAATGGATTGTTAAATCACCCCTCGTCACCACAGTCACCAGACCCTAATGTTATTGAGTCTTTGTGTGATCGCTATCCACCTCCATCAGCATTAGCTGAACTCGCCACTTTACAGGGCTGTTCAACAAGAAGGAACAGATTTCAAACATTTATTGCTCCCAAACCACATAAGATAGAAATACAATTCCAACGTTCCTGGAAAGAGAAAAGTTCTAATTTTTACGCAGGCTATGTGATCACTATGTGTTACACGACAAATATCAAAACGGTGGTTCATTTTCTGCCACACACGAAGCAGCTGGTCCCTTGTTATCGAATTCACAGCTTCAACAATGCGATGTCGCATGGTTTCAAGAGTGTCAGTTATAGGAGGGATAAAAACACGGTCCTTTACGTTACCGCACAGATAAAAGTCACAAGGTGTGAGATCTGGAGACCTGATAGACCACTGGCGATGAAGTTGATCTTCTGCTCCACCTCTTCCAATCCAACGTCCTGGAATGGTGTCATTCAGATAACGTCGGACGTGCTTAGAGAATTTCTCATATATTATCCGAATAAATTGGGAGTGTATGATGACTGCAAATTCAGTCGTGTCGACATTTATATTTACTTGACCTTGATTTTTTGGTGCAATACATAGTAAATGCTTGTTTTGTAAATAAAACTGCCTTTTCCTGCTGCTACTTGATTTATTTATCCCATACCCGTTTCGCATTATCTTGTTCGAAGGCATCATCAGTGGGATCTATAAAGATACAGTTTTGTTAGTTTTAGATTATCAAACAGTTCACGTCGCGGTTTTTTTTTTTTTTTTTGTACAAAAGTAATTACTTACGATTTGGTGATCTGCGTTTCCTCACATCTGGTCTAGAGGTCGCACTACCACATTTATTACTACCGTATAAGCACAACTTTGCGTTCTGACCTTCTTCACACTGTTCACCATGTTTCTCACTCTTTTTTGTGGTGTTCAATTGTTTTTTTGGCGCTCGATATAACTATTTCGTCGGACACTGCTTTTCGCAACGTAAATATTGCGACTCCATTATGTGTTTCCTCCTCTTCGGCTTGTTTACCTTCTTGTTGCCAACCTAACGAAGTACGAAATATATGTTCAAGACTAACTTCTGGTTGAACTTGTCCAGTATAGCCAACTGTGCCACAAGAACTCAGAAGCCTCGCCACCACGTCAAGTTCACATGCCTAAGGGAGGTTTTTCGTATTATTTTTAAATTTTTTCATATTTTTATTTTTTATTGTTTTTATTATTTTGTTGTTTAATTGTATATATTTTTTAATTTTGTTAATTTATTGTTTTTAATTTTTTGATGTATAGTTACACTATTTTGCTCATATGTGCATGAGGTTGTATAAGCAAACATATGAAAAATAACCGTAAATACTTAATGCAGTGCACAAAATAACAGCAAACATAAATACGATACCGAATGAAATATTAAATACTGTGCGAAGTCTATGGAAATAATGTATGTAAACAGTTCATATTACGTTGATAAACTTACGGTACAATCATACTAAATGGATAAACTTACTTAACAACTTACTATATCGCAAACTATGTATTAAAAAGTATAAATATTGTGATTACCTCTTATCTTAAAATTCTTGTCATGTATTTTGAAGTATGCAGTAATAAAAATTGAAAATTAAGAAACTGTTGCTACAATAATTACGTGCATAATTTTGATGCGAAATGTTTCAACAACCAATCTGAATTTAGCATGAGTATGATTGACTGAAATAAGCAGATCCGCGAAACAATGTACGCACGACAAAATATTATCAACTTTTCAATCATGTACGGAAAGTGACGAATTTAAGCTTGTTTTGTCGGAAAACAAATTTTCTACAAGGTAGCATAGTAGTCTTTGAAGAAAACGCAGTAAAACAATCTGTTGATTAGAAACAAAGTCTATTTTTCTGACAATTATTTTTAGAGCAATTATTCAGGTTAGTTTAATTTTCTGCGTGATCATCGATAAAATGCTCGATCAGACATTATATCATTTTGTACAGGGCTGGGCATAATTCTGGTTTGGTAAATGCATTGTTTTACATGTCCAAAGATTTTTAGATGATTTTAAGGCAGTAGTGAATAAAATCTTTAACCTATAGACAATGGAACGATAATCATCTGTAATAACCAGTTTTTTAATTATAACCACATGCAACGCTTAAACGAAACACAGTTTCATGTGCAAACGCGTGATTTTTCGCACTTAAAACCAAAATAATGAAATATTTTTGCAAACTATTCTTATAATTACCGTAAGAATGTATTTTTTATCATCATCCGTCTCACTTTAAACCGGTTCAGCATGTGCGATTCGCGTAAAACAGAATTTAACGTGCATTTTATACAGATATATGTAAACAGGCTGAAAACGGCGTTGCGGTCGGCAACGCCTATGTAAGGAAACAAGTGTCTGGCGCAGTTGTTAGATCGGTTACTGCTCCTACAATGCCAGGTTATCAAGATTTAAGTGAGTTTGAACGTGGTGTTATAGTCGGCGCACGAGCGATGGAACACAGCATCTCCGAGGTAGCGATGAACGACCATTTCACAAGTGTATCTTGAATATCAGGAATCCGGTAAAACATCAAATCTGCGACATCACTGCGGTCGGAAAAAGATCTTGGAAGAACGGGACCAACGAGGACTGACGAAAATCGTTCAGTGTGACAGAAGTGCAACCCTTCAGCAAATTGCTGCAGATTTCAATTCTGGGCCATTAGCAAGTGTACGTGTGCGAACCATTTTAAGAAACATAATCGATATGATCTTTCGGAGTCGAAGGCCCACTTTTGTACCCTTGATGACTGCACGACAGAAAGCTTTACGATTCGCCTGAGGCCGTCAACACGGATATTTTACTGTTGATGACTGGAAACATGTTGCCTGATCTTACGAGTCTCGCTTCAAATTGCATCGAGCGGATGGACGTATACGGGTATGGAGACAACCTCATGAATCCATGGACCCTGCATGTCAGCAGGGACTGTTCAAGCAGGTGGAGGTTCTGTTATGATATGGGGCATGTGCACTTTGATTGATATCGGACCCCTGACACGTCTAGATACTACTCTGACAGATGACACGTACGTAAGCATTCTGTCTGATCACCTGCATCCATTCATGTCCATCGTGCATTCCAATAGACTTGGGCAATTCCAGCAGGACAAGGCGACACCCCACAGAATGGCTCCAGGAACACTTATCTGAATTTAAAGACTTCCACTGCCCACCAAATTCCCCAGAGATGATCATTATTGAGCATATCTGCGATGCCCTGCAACGTGCTGTTCGCAAGAGATCTTCACCCCTTCGTACAATAATGGATTTATCTACAGCCCCGCAGGATTCATCATGTCAATTCCCTCCAGCACTACTTAAGACATTAGGCGAGTCCACGCTACCCCATTTTGCGGCACTTATGAGTGCTCTCGGTGACCCTAGACGATATTAGGTAGGTGTGCCAGTTTCTTTGGCTCTTCCGTGTATATACTGAACTATACGGGCCTCGATTTACATATTTTACAAGCATATGTAAGTAAAGAACTTGAGGATGAGGCAGCAATCGTCTCATTAGCGAATTACAGGAAGACAAAACGACAAAGGAGGGTATGTTACGTAGATTTTCAACTTGCTTTAAATGGCATTATTTTTGGGAACTGTGTTCACTTGTATACAATTTCATATTGCCGAGATACCTGAGAGCACAGCGCACATTATGGATAGGTAAGCTTATTGCCGATGGATCTAAGTAAACTGTATCACCGTAAGACTGAGCAAATGCATGCTAAACAATCTACAGGGTTACCTTGCGTGTGCCCAGATTGGTTATGGTACGGCTATTAACTTCGAAAAGTGTTTAATCGTTACCAAAAGAATGTTTTGAACAGCACCAAATTCAGACACGAAATGAGACCAAGGACCTCGTAAGCCTGTTCGTTCCTTTATCTCTCCTTCCGACGACGATACTCGTAGCAGAGCAAGAGAGATCATATCCCTTAGTAGAGCGTCTTCCGAGCCTCAGAATTGCATGTTGGCGCTATTTACTGGCCACTGCCTACCGACTACGCGATAAGTTTAGCCGTCCATTAGCATGCGCCGCTTTCCGACAGCACTCGCCAACATAGAGGTTGTTGAGCTCGAGCTGATGTGGGCTCTGGAATGGACGATCGCTTTCTACCAGCAAGTGCAATGACCCGATAGATCCCGTGGCGAGAGTGAACGAAACAGTTCGTCACTGCTTGGACGCGAGTAAAAACTCTATCATAGTACGAAACGCCGCCAAAAAACGTATTCTGAAAGAAGTACACTACAATTTCCACGAACAAGTGGACCGTACGAACATCCCCTCACTGATCTAATTCATATGGAAGGATGTGTATGGCACAACTAGGACATCAACATATGTAAACATGAAGACGCAGCTCTCAACCGTTTTCGAGAAAATAGAGTTTGGAAATTTTTTACGTATGCCATGAAGTTTCGGGATTGCAACCGGCTAACGTCGAGGACAAGATTTCCGTGGCAGAATAATCCATGGAATGTCCTGTGGAGATGCAATGCTCGGCTATGGCTGACTTAATGGGCGGCGAAAGGCGAGTTGGCGATCATGTTCAACGCATCTTTCACGCACTGCTGCTCGCCGTCTGACCAACCTCAAATCGTCCTTTGCCGAACCGAGAAGCGCACAAGTCTTTGCAGGTGGGCGGAAGATTACTTTGACATGTTGTTTTCTTAAGATCCTGCCTAATTTCGGCGAAATATTGCCGACGTACGGGAGGAGCGCCCTGAACTTAAACGGCTCCTCTTGCTCTTGCGGATGGTCATGTTTCTACTTCCTTTAAGCTGTACTGACATGATGTGGGGAATATCCATTATCTTTGAACACTGATCGCAGGTGTTCCAGCTCCTTTGCAAGGCTGTCTCCATCAGACACGTGTGCTCGACGCACCAACGTTCGATGGACGGCCATAGTTTGTGATTGGTGGTGGCAGCTAGGCGCCTCTATATACAGATCTGTATGTCTCGGCTTACGGTGGACATAATGCCACAATGATCCATCCGCTTCCTTCAGACCTAGACGTTCAGAAATTGCAGACAACTGCCCTTCTCCACTTCCATTGCATATTTCGTATTCTCGTGGATAGAAATCGGATACTGCAAAAAGCATGACAGTTCTTCTTGACGGTGGGGCCACACTACAAAAGCATCATCCACATATCGTCAGAAGACCTTTGGTCTAAGTTCTGCCAAATCAAGTGCCCTCTCCACAAAGTCTTCCATAAAAGAGTTTGTTACCAGAGGGGGAGAGAATTGCCTGTGGCAACATCGTCAATTTTCTCAAAACAGCGAATATTTTGAGAAAATTGACGGTGTTCCCGTGGGTAGTCCTCTCCCCCTCTGGTAGCAAACTTTTTTATGGAAGACTTTTTTCGGAGTGATTCAGCAACTTAACAACTTGTTCAGTTGCAGTACACAACGTTGAGAAATTCTGAAACAGTGTGTTGGAAGTTTTTATATTTCATGTCGGATACCCGTTGGAGAGCTCGGATTGTTGCTGTAAGATCAATAACAGCTCATTTGAATAAAATTGCCACTGCTGTTGAAACTCTCAGTGAGTTAAAATTGTCATCTGAAACACGTTTTGTGGCAGGGGGTGTTCTGGATTATGTGAGATCATTCAAGTGTTTAATCTTGGCACCAATTTGGCTAAAGTTGTTGCTACCAATTGAGTACAGAAGGAAATTACTACACGTTCGAAATACTGCCATTGACGTTGAGATAAGATACACTGAGGGCTTATTAAATGACCTAAAATATCTTCGTGAAAACTGGGACACCTTTCTCTCTGAATATAAAGTTGTTGCCAGTGCAGTTAATATCAATCCTGAATTTCCAGAGGTACGCACTAAGAAAAGGAAATCATTTCATGATGAAACCAGGAATGAAGTTGCACATGTGAATTCAGAAGTTTTGTTAAAGACAAATGTTTTTTTATGTCATTATTGACAGTCAAGTGTGTAACTTGAAAACCCGATATGGAGCAGTAAAGATTTTAGAAGACTCGTTTGGAGTTTTATGGAAATACACGAAGACGACTGACGATCGGGTCGCGGAGGCTTGCAAGTCATGTATCATGAATACCACAATGATGTCGCAACAGATTTAGAAGAATTAATGAAATATTTGAAAACAGTTCATACTTCAGAATTCGGAGACATAACATTGGAACCGTTAGAGCTATTGAATAAATGCACAAGCTCAAAGTTTCATACTTATAACCGAATACATGTGTAGCCTTGCGCATCTTTTGCAATCTTCCAGTGACTGCAGATGAAGGAGAAAGGTCATTCAGCACTATGGCTTGTGTTAAAAACTGTCTCAGCTCAACTACGCATCAACAACGTCTCAGATATTTGGGTAGCATGGCAACTGAATCTAATTTGGCAAGGCAATTACTCTTTCATAATGTGATTCAAACATATGCTGACCGAAAGGCTCGCAAAGCGCCATTGACAGTGTTGTAGGGTAATAGGTTAAAACATACTTCCTATTACACGACTGAGAGCAGTTATTATATCGATCGTGAGTCATTCGATACAACCAATAGCAGAATATGTCAACAGTTCGCAGCGCCCTCAACTAAAACAGCAATTGTAATGTGAACATGTTATAACAAATGTGGAAATAAATTCAATAATGCAGGTAATAATGATTCCTGGAACCAGGCAGCATAGACTTAAAAAACGTACTGTCAGCGTCATGAGCTGATGACTCCCGGTGTCGTTTCCTGTCATTAAGTTTTGCTTCCACTGCCATCTTCAGCTTGTATAGGCAGCATACGAAGAAGAGAAACATTAGGCAGCTTCGCACTCCGCATGGCAGGCCATAGCAGGAGGCAATAACCGTGCGTGTGGCGTGTAGCTGCCAGTCTCGTCACGGAGAATCTCCAGTATGTCTCACATATGGAAACAGACATTACCCTAAAACAATCTCGATATGTTAGTTACATTTCGTTCGCAACAACCTGTGTCCTAAAATCCACCAAACGTGAACTGGTCAGCGACAGTTTTCACTGCAAACTTTTCAGAATATGAGTAGTGTTGTATTTTTCTTTGAAGTTCATTACCAAGCTGCAATATGTGGCTGTGAGATGCGCAACTGTTTTTTTTTTTTACGGGATAGTTCCCTCAAAATCGAATGAAGAGGACTGCACAGCGGAGGACATGCACGAATCCCGAAACAGAGGTTATTAGTTTTTTACTCCAAAATTCAATTTTTTACTGAGAAACTTACTATAGAAACGGATGTAGCTTTGCTTCATCTACGTAAGATAATGTTTTAAAGGCAAGTCAGATGACATGAAATTTCGCTCTCCGTGTACCACGCGATACGTAGCTGTGGGCATCAACATGGAGACTGAAGCTTGACACACCATGCACGGCCCGAAGGCCACGCTATTTTCTTGTACGCTCTGTATCATTAGTGCCGTCACGCCGTGGTGTTGGCTCAGCAAATAAGCGCGCTAGGCCGTAACGCTGCTCACCACCTGTGTTTTGTGCGATGCTTCTGTCGTCTCAGGCGCGCGATACCACGCTGTGTGCTGGCATCCCCACTACCGGCCTCCTTCCGTTCTCCCTTTCTGCTGGGTGCGCAAGCTTGCACAGGTGCAGCATCTCACTGCCTTCTAGAGGTGGGCCAAACGGTTATTCTGGAGTAACCGTTATCACAGTTCCAGTTATTCTTTGATAACCGTTATCGTTAACGGTTATTAATAACTGCCAAGTTATTTTTCGCTAGCGAATACCGATAACTCCGACAGTTAAATAACGACATAGTTGGAATCCATCAGTTTAGTTATCAGTATAACTGCGAGTAGTGTGAAATAGCAGGAATGTCGTATGAATCGTGTCATAACCTTAGCTTATTAACTCCGGGTACATTTTAGTTGATGTTAGAACGATTATTAGTGTTTCATATTATATGTTTGTAGGTTATCGGTCGCTATTAGAAATATTATCTTCGCAGCTGCGACAGAAAGTACGCGGAACTTCCCCAAAGCATTGTTTGAGTAAAATGTTAACAACGTGCGTTTTTTAGTATGAAGTAATATGTAAACTGAGTACTGTAGGTTAAATTCGAAGCTTAATTTCTTGTGCTGCTCACATAATAGAATAAAGTGTACAGCCTTATAATACAACAAAAAATATACGTAATGTGACAGATTCGTTTACTCCTGTGCTGTAAAAGCTAGTCCTATTGGGGAAAGTGTGAGTACGCTAATCCAAGTTTTATGTCAGATTTGCAAACTGCTCGATTTCTCCAGCGACAGCATGTTTATAACATATGAAGACATGCAGATCGAAAAGGTTGACAGTGTTCCATTTCTGGGACTACAACTCGATAATAAATTCAGTTGGGAAGGGCATAACACATTTTTTCATTCTATTATTTCATAAGGGAGCATATTCTGTGGTAACTTATCAAACGTAGCAAAAGTTTTTTTCATGTAAAAGCGTGTAATAAAAATCGTTTGTGGTATCAATTCAAGAACATCATGTAGGAACCTGTTCAAGGAACTTTGTATTCTAACCACTGCTTCCTAGTATATTTATTCCTTTATGAAGTTTGTTTCAAGTATTTCCAACCAATAGCTTAATACATAATATCACTACTAGAAATGGGAACAGCAATCTACATAAAGACCTAAAATTAGTTACCTTGGTCCAAAAGGGGTCCAATATTCAGGAACATGCATTTTCAATAAACTGCCAGCAAGTCAGCAACCATTAAAAACTTGGTTTCAGATAAGGCCCGGTTTACAGTGTGTTTGAAAGACTATTTGATACAGAAGTGTCTGATTCCACCCGTCATCAATATGCCGGAAATGGCTATTTTAAGTGTGTGTATGACGTCACTACATACACATGGCAACAAACACGAAGATACATATAAATAATACAATAACATTTCCCACCAAAAATACAATCAAACCAATGGGACAACTGCGGGAAGTTGGGGGTTTTAGGGTGAGGACAAGCTAGTAAAAAAAAACACACCATGATCCCAAAACACAAAATGAAGAACAAAAAGAAAAATAAATACAGCATTCTGCTACACCAACAAAAATCTGCAGGAATCGGACACTTCCCTTGAACAATATAGGTCAACTATAGGTGACCATACCAAAACACCAATACCCACAACTAAAAGTACGAAAATTGGAATCAGACATTTCCCTTGACCTACATAGGTCAACCTCAGATGACGATACTAAAACATCAACACACACAACTATGAAAATGGGAATCGGTCATTTCCGGTGACCTATATAGGTCCACCACAGCTACTGATGCCAAAAAACCAACACCTACAACTGCGAAAAATAAAACCACAATCCCAAAACTCCACAAATCAATCATCCCTACATAAATTAAATCACATTCAATACTTCATAAATACACAAAACATCACAGCTAGAAAAAAAAAATATTAATTACCACCAGCAAATTCCGGCACTGCAACCTAGATCGACAGCCCCCCCCCCCCCCCCCCCACAGACACACAAAAACCAACTCATAAACACCGTGCCGTAATGACATTCACACACCACAACACCTTTACGTCGAAGCAGACGGGTGGAATCAGACGCTTCCATTGACCCCTCCTTCTACTCTGTAGATGAATATCGTAACAGAGGCTGATAGACCAGCTTAGGTAAAAATTCTGCTATATTTCAGTTTTGACAGCACTTGGTTGCAACAGTCAAGATCGGGTATTCTGTGTACGATAAATTTATTAAAAGTACGTAACTGTGTTTTATTCTGTCAGTGTACCAATTCTGTAAATATTAGCAGTTACTGTGATATATTCACATATTTTGACAATCTCCTGACAAATGATGAGGATAATAATTATTATATTCCACTGTATTATGTTATACTTTCTGACATGTTATTTGTCATTCGCGATGGCCAGCGGCTATATCCGTAGCAGTACGAAAATATTTGTTCGCTCCAGTTACTATCCTCTCTGGAAATATCACCTGGAACTACGACCTTTAACTGGAGTCACCGAATCAGGAACGTCTACACACACAGTTATTCCGTTACCAGCTTCCAGGTTATCTGTGGTGGTAGCCCGATAACTACCAGAGAACTAGAACTACGAGCCAATAAAGATAACTGCCAGAGGAGAATACCGGTCTCTGACAGTTATTTCCATAGTCGCTCGAATTCCTAAGTAACTTTCCTTGTACTACCCGTCCAAGCTAAATTAACACGTAAGGCGGTGGCTTAAGGGAACGACCGTACTTGTTAATGCCTGTACTGCAGCTCCTATCAGCCACGGCTTGGACATTAACTTTATTTAATTGTTTATGCTTAAAGTAACGAAGGCCCACGAAATAGTACACAGTTCTTATCAACAGATGGCGCGCAGTCTCACAGTTATTCCCATGGTCTATAGAACGCCTTCCAAATGCGCAGTACGATCTTCGGTCAACAGATGGCGCGAGGCACTGTTGACACTAAACAGTTATTGAAATAACTGCCAGAATCAGAGGAACGGTTATCGCAATAACCGTTACTTCTCAGTAACCGGTTATTTCTATCAGTTACGTTATTTTTTGCCACCTCTACTGCCTTCTTTGTGGCACTGCTACCCCTTCCAGTGAATCTTGCTCTCTGTCAAAACCAATCCCACTGTCTCTCTTCTTTCTCTTTTCAATCACTTCTCCCACCTACTTTTGCGTGAGCTCCTGTTGCCATGTGGGACCTTAACTTTCGTCGCCTCTAGCAGATCCAGTACTGAGACATGGCTTAGTGTAACGGCTCGGCTCTTTCCTCCCAACGCGCCCCGTTCGCATGACTATTCCTCCCTCGCATTCCCCGCGTTGTGCTCTCTCCTAAGGAGCCTTACTGGCCTTGCTTGCTCCCTCCTTTGAGACCCCTGCCTCTTGGTTATTGTCAAACATATGCAAGCGCACAACTCTCTCCAAAAACGTCATACACCGTTCATAGTTGTGTCGTGTCGCTGCGTTCGCAGCAATTCCTTTCCAATAACGGAACGGCAAATAATTCGGCCGCCAAACCTGCATTGACATGTTTTATGCGTCGCCACCACCATTCACAAAATGGTAGTTGACATCTCGTTATTCCACCTAACGGCATCGCCTCTTAAGTGTCCCACTACAGAGGAAACTCGTTCTTGGTCCGTCTAATACAGTGGCATTACACGATCAAACTCCAGAACAAACAGTTTAAGATGCACACCATTATGTGGATCAAAATTACTAAATTTCCGTCAGCGGATAAACGCTGCTTCTGCTGAAGTGCTAGACGAAACATGGCCTGTCCCTACGGATAGCGTAGAAATTTCTTGTTCATATTTCACCAGTCGACCATCCACCTGGTGTAAGGACTTCTTGCTTTTCTTCAAACGAGTCACACGTTGTTCGACTAGCACCCTACGCCAGAGTCGTCTCACTCAAATGTAATTTAAAACTAGCATCTTGCTCAGATTTTAAAGTAGCACTTATGTTACACATCACATTGTTTATTTTCGTCTCAAAACTTTCCTGTTTCAGCTCAAGTTCAGTGGTACATTTGCGATTAGCAATAGCATGACCTCCAATTTCTTTAGTGATTTAACCTATCACCTCTTTGTGTCCTGCAGCACACACGTCACTCACTTTATCCACATCACTACCCACTTTATCTACGACCTGTATTTTGGTATCTACTCGCTGTTCCAATTGCAACTTACACTTATCAAACTTCTCCATGCTATCTGACTTTACTTCTCAGCACAAATTTGACACTTCGAGTTTAACACTGGTGCTGATTTGATCATTACCATGTTAATATACTACTGGCCATTAAAATTGCTACATCAAGAAGAAATGCAGATGATAAACGGGTATTCATTGGACAAATATAATATACTAGAACTGACATGTGATTAAATTTCACGCAATTTGGGCGCATAGATCCTGAGAAATCAGCACCCAGAACAACCACCTCTGGCCGTAATAACGGCCTTGATACGCCTGGGCATTGAGTCCAACAGAGCTTGGATGGCTTGTACAGGTACAACTCCCCATGCAGTCTCAACACGATACCACAGTTCATAAAGAGTAGTGACTGGCGTATTGTGACGAGCCACTTGCTCGGCCACCATTGACCATACGTTTTCAGTTGGTGAGAGATCTAGAGAACGTGCTGGCCAGGGCAGCAGTCGAACATTTTCTGCATCCAGAAAGGCCTGTACAGGACCTGCAACATGTGGTCGTGCATTATCCTGCTGAAATGTAGGGTTTCGCAAGGATAGAATGAAGGGTAGAGCCACGGGTCGTAACACATCTGAAATGTAACGTCCACTGTTCAAAGTGCCGTCAATGCGAACAAGAGGTGATCGAGACGTGTAACCAATGGCACCCCATACCATCACGCCGGGTGATACGCCTGTATGTCGATGACGAATACACGCTTCCAATGTGCGTTCACTTGGATGTCGCCAAACACGGATGCGACCATCATGATGCTGTAAACAGAACCTGGATTCGTCCGAAAAAATGACGTTTTGCCATTCGTGCACCCAGGTTCGTTGTTGAGTACACCATCGCAGGCGCTCCTGTCTGTGATACAGCGTCAAGGGTAACCGCAGCCATGGTCCCCGAGCTGATAGTCCATACTGCTGCAAACGTCGTCGAACTGTTCGTGCAGATGGTTGTTGTCTTGGCAAACGTCCCCATCTGTTGACTCAGGGATCGAGACGTGGCTGCACGATCCGCTACAGCCATGCGGATGAGATTCATGTCATCTCGACTGCTAGTGATACGAGGCCGTTGGGATCCAGCACGGCGTTCCGCATTACCCTCCTGAACCCACCGATTCCATATTCTGCTAACAGTCATGGATCTCGACCAGTGCGAGCAGCAATGTCGGGATACGATAAACCGCAATCGCGATAGGCTACAATCCGACCTTTTATTGATTGGCGACTCCATGTTGTCTTGTGCACTACGACCAGGTAACAGGTATACTTGAAAAAAGAGACAGCAGTGGTCGTATATTTTTTACTATTGCAAAATCGATTTTCTGTCACTGAGTGACCATCTTCAGTGCTATATTGTATAACTTAAATTGGGATTGCACTGTTGTCACTAAGCTTACGGCAATCACATAGTCTCAAAATCGATTTTCTGTCACTGAGTGACCATCTTCAGTGCTATATGTGATTGCCGTACGCTTAGTGACAACAGTGCATCCCAATTTAAGTTATACAATATAGCACTGAAGATGGTCGCTCAGTGACAGAAAATCGATTTGCAATAGTAAAAAATATACGACCAATGCTGTCTCTTTTTACAAGTAATCTGACCTTTATCAACGTCGGAAACGTGATGGTACGGCATGTCTCCTCCTTACACGAGGCATCACAACAACGTTTCACCAGGCAACGCCGGTCAACTGCTGTCTGTGTATGAGAAATTGGTTGGAAACTTTCCTCGTGTCAGCACGTTGTAGGTGTCGCCACCGGCGCCAACCTTGTGTGAATGCTCTGAAAAGCTGATCATTTGCATATCACAGCATCTTCTTCCTGTCGGTTAAAATTTCGCGTCTGTAACACGTCATCTTCGTGGTGTAGCAATTTTAATGGCCAGAAGGTGTATCTTTAACAATTTGCTACTGGAATTTCGTTTAAGTTGCAATCAGTGACAACAAGAACACATTTTTCTCTGCCCTGGTACCGTGGCAACCCTAAGATTCCCCACTGACTGATTTACTTTGAGTAGCCATCAAGCTCGCGGGTCCTGATTCTCTCAAGTTTGCTGTCAAACTTATCCGTCCCGCCTCCTTTAACCCCACACTACTTGGCTTTCATCAGCAAGTAAAACATTCACTGAATGCATGTCTGGACTGAAACACTCAGTACTGCGTAACTCTCTCTTTATAAAATCCACATCAGCAACCTCCTCACCATCCTCCTTGATATTGGTAGATGACCTTGTGGTTATCTTTCGAGATCTTCTTCGGCGCGTCGTCTGCCGCAGCCACCAAGACTTCCCTCTCAGGCCGACAGCTTTGCTCGGTCCACTGCTGGTGCGTCCGCGCCCGCCAGGCCACTCTCGTCTTCTTTCTGCGGCAATTCTGCGCGCGCCTCCAGAACTCGGTGTCTCCTTGGTGCGGTCCTTCGGTATTCGCTGCTAGCTATCCGACGGCTATGACCGCTGCTCCGCGCGAAGTGTTTTGTGAAGTGCGCAATCGGTTATCGCGACTCCGTGCAGCTGCCGCCACTTGTACGCAACACGTACTTATGCCATATTACTTCGCCGCTCCGCTGCTGCTCTTAATTACTAGTCCAATAGGTACTTTTGTTTCCCTATTGCTTACTGACAAACCGCTGACCAATAGTTCCGCTACACGTTCTTTATTTTTTTTTTTTTTGATGAGTAGTTAGTCATTTTAAGCATTCCATTATCACGTTTCCCGACCGCTTGATGCACTACATTGTAACATTTCATAACGGCCTGCTCTCTGGAGGAGAACACCGTACTCCTGCTGGTTGGCTAGAAACAACAGGAGAAGAGATGAATGACAATCGCTATATCACAATCCACTTGGACACCTTCACTGACTGTTACGGTAAGCGATAGCCTTTCAAGGGTGCCTGGTTGATCCTGTCTACGACTTACCTGCACAATAGCAACGTAGTCAGCCTCCGCAGCCTTAGTGCTGCCACCTGTTCTTTGAGTTGCAGAATTAAAAAACAAAGAAAAAAACAAGATAACAAAAAATACCAAACATCAGCAACAGCCACCCATCCACATGAAACAAAACACCATGCTAACAACACAAATATCATTATCCTAACATCCAACCTAAAGGGAAAAAAAACTAGATGTCCTTGAAACATTCCAAATATAGAAACACCAAACAAAACACCCTGAAGTAGTAGGGCAAAGTATATTGTGGCCCGTTTTTTTAGTGCGTGTTGCCTACATCAGGGGCAGATATGCACTCAGGGGCAAACCTATTATTCTCCTTTGTTTCACAGGTACTTAACCTATTGTTCTCCTTTGGTTGACAGGTACTTAAACTATTCTTCTTTGATTGACAGGTCCTTAACCTATTGTTTTGCTAAAAGGGTCCTTACTTTTGATTGACAGGCAATTAACCTGTTGTTCCCCAGCCCCTCCCCCTCCCCCCTACCCCTCAGGAAACCTCCCCCCTCACTGCTACAGGTACTTTTTCAGGTCTAAGTTATTGGAATAGCCACTCTCTCACTCATCAATATGATTCACTACTTAATTAAATTGATCAATTAAGTAACCTAACCCCCTTCCCTGTCCACCTCCCCTCCCATCCCCCAGAAAATTGCAGGAAGCTCAAATTCCTTCAGGACAATGCAACACATCAAGGCTATCTACACTAACGTAAGAAAATAGCGCGAAAACAGGTCACTTGGACTACCTCCACTAACCTAAGTCATCCGACCACCACCTCTTCCTAGGAATTGGTGGGAAAAGGACTCAGCCTGTGCTGGATAGGATGGACATAAGTCTTTATTTTGCAGCCGACTGGTGTGGCCGAACGGTTCTAGGCGCTTCAGTCTGGAATCGCGCGTCCGCTACGGTCGCAGGTTCGAATCCTGCCTAGGGCATGGATGTGTGTGATGCCCTTAGATTAATTAAGTTTAAGTAGTTCTAAGTTCTAGGAGACTGATGGCCTCAGATGTTAAGTCCTGTCCGCAGCTCGTGGTCGTGCGGTAGCGTTCTCGCTTCCCACACCCGGGTTCGATTCCCGGTGGGGTCAGGGATTTTCTCTGCCTCGTGATGACTCGGTGTTGTGTGATGTCCTTAGTTTAGTTAGGTTTAAGTAGTTCTAAGTTCTAGGGGACTGATGACCATAGATGTTAAGTCCCATAGTGCTCAGAGCCATTTTTTTATTTTGCAGGCAGTATTTATTTAAACAATTTGAAGCAGTACCGCCATCCAGTGTGTCCACCACGAGGTCCGGAGTCCATCTGACCTTGTACACAGTACTGCCACCAGCTGGCACTGTCTTCCCTCCCAAGGAGGGTCAACAATGGCAGGAAAAGGACTCGGCGTGTTCTGGGCTGCTGGAGACAGCAAGGAGTGTACTTTATTTATTTCGGAATTATTTCTTTAGGGACGGATTTGACGTAGTGTGTTTATTACACTGATACAAAACACTCACCCTGATGCGCTTGAGGTCGCAGTAAATAGTCTACAGACCTGCAAACAACTCGTAAATAATGCAGTACACTGATGTGCAGAGACGCAAATAACTCTGGGGAAAACACAGTGCGTAGCTCAATGTTCAGCACTGTACTCTGGGTGTCTTAACCTAATGTTTGGCCCTTTGTTGGCGCATAACCTATTGTTCTGTTAAGTGGTTTTCCATGTCACCCCAATTTCCTTAAACTATTGTACCGCCTTTGATACCAAATTAAGTAATTAGTTATGTTCTCCCACCATTTTCTGGTACACTTTTAGAATTTCACATGCTTTTGAACGCCATTTCTGGCGCATTCTTCTTTGTCACCCACCCACTTAAACTATTATACTGCGTTTTACGTAAAAATTATACAGATTTACCTAGTGTTCTGCACTTAACCTGTTGTTCTGCTCCATGTCACCCACTCACGGACACCCTCCCCTTAACTACTGTACTGCTAACGCCACGTTGATATAAAAATTTATGCAAATTAATTAAATCGATATTCTTCACATGTATGGGATGTTTTTTTTTTAAATATGCAGCATCCTATTGGTCAGTGAAATCGATGGAATACAGTTTAAACAAAAGATCGCTAGTAAAAAACACATCCCACCATTCCGTGTCCACTGGACCACACAGGACGCTACCGCACACACTCACAGGAGTCAGGATGCACCGACAGCCCCCGTAAAGTGACGAATCGGCCCTACTACTTCCTGAATCCATCTTAAATGACAAAAATTGCAATATTTACAATAGCATCACTCTGTTTCCAACAACTGCGTACATTACTAAACTTGCAATGTGCACACAAACACACACACACCTACACCTTAATATTTACCATAAATATTTAGTTATGTTACCATGAGATCCTTCAAATATACAAGGGATTGACCTCATTTACAAATATGCCATCATACCAACAGCTTGTACCCCCTGTCAGCTTGAAATTTATTACATGTTACAGATATAATATTAAGAATCCCCTGCTTTGGAAAGTTTGCTCTCATCCAATCACTCCTTCCATCCTCTCTCTTCCTCTCACTCTCGCTTTCTCTTTCTTTTCCTCTCCCTCTGCCTCCAGCCTTTCATTACTATCCGTGAATCTCAACCAAGCTTGTTATTTATGTATAGTCTTACCACTGTAGTCAACATAATTATTATAATGAAAATTTGCAACATGTCACCTGACTATATAAACGAATGTGAAGTTTAAGCTATATTATCTTGAGAACATCGGATTTATATACCTCCTGAAATATTTATTCCAACACATGTATTCAACATCTGAAAACAAAGATCTCCAAAATCCTTTAAAACTTATTCTGAAATAATACTGTTACGACGTATATTCTTTGTACTTTGTGATGAGTTTCTCTTCTCCTATATCATCCTTGCAGCTAATAGTTTCCAGAAGATGTATTTGTTTATAAAATATGACAGTATACATGTAATGTGTTGGGACAGTGAAACGAACCTGTAACCCCTGGAGGTACTCTATTTTACTTATTTTATTTTTACCGATAGATATACGTTTATTTTTTTGCCAAAAGGACCCGAAAACCATGTTCTTAAATAAAATTTTGTTGCTCCACTAGAGAGTGCCAATAGTTCCTCCAAAATCGTAACACACACACACACACACACACACACACACACACACACATACGCACGTCATAGTAACAAATGTAAATCCACCCGATGATGGAGGTTTAAATCTTTGAAAAGCGTCGTGGAGATAAACAGTGACTGGTAACAGTAAACTTCTTGTTTCATTTAACGATACATTTCGTTTGTTCGGCGTTTAATTCTTAATTAATTGTCTTGATTTTTTCATCCGAATGTTGCCATCTTATGTCGAACCTGATTAAAATCTGGTAAAGTTTTTATCTGCTATTCTAATATGTGAAAAGGGACTGAATTTTCATTTTCAACCTATCATTAGCGTCTCCCATAAACAAATAAAATGTTATACTGGCTTCAGTCAAGTAATATTTTCTGGCGGACAACACTTTCGTCTTTGTCTGTTAACTTTACTTAAAAATCAGCATAAATTTTAATATTTTTTACATACTGCTACTGTATGAGAACCCGTGTCATAAATTTATTCAAATACAACAGGAGTTTATGCAGCGGAAGGATTTAATGCTATTTCCTCCAGTGTTCCACGAAATTGCAGAGTCAGAGAGGCTAGCTCGCAGTTCCTTGGTATTCCTTGGACTCGAGCCGCACTAGTCAAAAGGCACATGATTGTTCGAACAAGCTCGGTACTGTATCGAACGCTGCGGCGTGTCGGGAAATTTCGAGCCCGTTCGAACGCGAATATCGTTTGCCCACCCCTAATAAACTGACAAAAGTTTAAGAGAACTTGAATGGAAATGAGCATACCATAGGAGGTTGGTTGGCTGATTTGTGTGTGTGGGGGGGGGGGGGGGGGGGGGGGGAGAGAAGACCAAACAGCGAGGTCATCGGTCCCATCGGATTAGGAGAGGATGGTGAAGGAAGTCGACCATGCCATTTCAAAGGAACCATCCCGCCATTTGCCTGAAGCGATTTAGAGAAATGACGGAAGACCCAAATCAGGAAGTCCGGATTCGGGTTTGAACCGACGTCCTCCCGAATGCGAATCCCGAGTTCTAACCACTGCCACACCTCGCTCAATCCTAAAGGAGGTAACGGGCTTTAGACACACAGTATGGCGTCATGTATAGGTAACCAATTTCAGAGTACAACTGGGAAAACCAATTTGACGTTACATGCAACGTAACAAAAATAGCCACAAGGCGGCGTGGCACAACGTAGCGCTGTAGGCGTCCGACAGATCAAATACAGATATAAAAATATTTAATAAACATAGCATATTAAAAAGGAAGTAGTACAACAAACACCACACAATACACGTAGTAGTAGTAGTATGCCAAACAAGAGAGTTATAGTGGACATATGACCGAAATCGAAGACAAAGGAAGGGGGTGGGGAAGAAAGTCACTTCACCAAAGAAGACAAAGTAAATGTCTGATGGATGACATTGAAAAAGTTCAAAGAAGGGGAGCTCGTTTTGTATTATCGCGAAATAGGGGAGATAGTGCCACAGACATGATACGTGAATTGGAGTGACAACATTAAAACAAAGGCGTTTTTTCGTTGCGAAGGGATCTTCTCATGAAATTTCAATCACAACTTTTCTCCTCCGATTGCGAAAACATTCTGTTGGCACCCAGCTACATAGGAAGAAATGATCATCACCATAAAATAAGAGAAATCAGGGCTCGCACAGAAAAATTTAGGTGCTCGTTTTTTCCGCGCGCCGTTCGAGAGTGAAACGGTAGAGAGACAGTTTGAAGGTGGTTCATTGATCCTCTGCCACGCACTTTATTGTGAATAGCAGAGTAATCACGTAGATGTAGATGTAGATGTAAGTCGAGGAAGCTGTGTGCACGGTTGTCATATATGATATTACACAAAACTGAATCTCAATATGCATTACATTTTATCAAAGAAAGAATATTATAAAGTTTATCTAGTAAAACAGAGTACATGCAGCTAAAATTAAGAGTAGTGAGAAAGGGGGGGGGGGGGACAAGGAGAAAGGAGGGTGAGACAAGGGTGCAAACTGACAAGCGTTATTTATTACGTGTACTCATAGACAGTGAATAGAGTAATTCAGTACAAACTTAAAATAAATGCCTTTTTTAACTATAAGTAACGAGAGTAAAATACATAAAGAAGGCAGTATGTGTAACTACATTGCGAAACTTAAAGAGCAAAAGAATTTACATTAGCGTTTGTGGATGTCAGAACTTGAATGTAGGAAAAATGTTGACAAGGTGCTGATGGCTCAAATGGTTCAAATGGCTCTGAGCACTATGGGACTTAACTGCTGTGGTCATCAGTCCCCTAGAACTTAGAACTAGTTAAACCGAACTAGCCTAAGGACATCACAAACATCCATGCCCGAGGCAGGATTCGAACCTGCGACCGTAGCGGTCTTGCGGTTCCAGACTGCAGCGCCTTTTACCGCACGGCTACTTCGGCCGCCAGGTGCTGATGGATGTATAATGTTGCAAATGCATATAGGTTAAAAAATGTTAATCGGAAATGTAGTCTAGATTAGGTTTACGTAGGTGTATATAAGTTATTTATGAATGCTAAGTATCTCAGTAAAGGGTAAAGGTAAAGAGTGGTGGAGGTAAGTTGAGAAGGGTAAAAAAATCTAGAGAAAACATCCAGTGGAAGGCATGACAGTGCTTGGAAATAAAAAATAAAAAGGAAGGAAGACTGCCGCCACAACAACCCACATTAAGAAAAATGAACCTGTGCAGAAAAAATAGTAGGCACGATGTACTGTGTAGCCTTGAAATTATTTACGTGAGCAAAAGACTACAAAATACACTGATAAACCTTTGGTGATCCAATCCTGTTTCCTTGTTAACAACTTTCGAAGGACTATAAGAACGATGAATATAAATTTCTAGCTCCTCAAGAATCCCCACCAGATCCCGATCTTTAGACTCAATATACAAGATTTCCATTTTGTCATTGATCGATGATGGTACGTGACCCCTCATTTTTTTAAAATCTGAAACTAGGGCACTGTTGTTTTTATAAGTTTGTTCCCTAAAACATGTGGCAAAGTACTTTCCAGTCTGCGCTATGTAAAATCTGTCACACGAGCCACAGTTAATTTTGTATACTCCAGATTTTTTAAAATTTGTCTGTCCTGAAATCAAGGTTATAGCGCAAAAATAACCCAAGTTCTTTTTTATATAAAACTTTTTTTTGTTTGCATCTTGATGTCCGGTGGGGTACTTGAACCGTCTTCCTCCCAAATGCGATTCCATTGCCTTACCAATGAAACACTAGAGACAAGAAATTATCTCCGCATACTCGCTTTACACCAGGGCCGGCCGCGGCGTGCCAAACTTCACGCGTGCAGGGTGTGAGGGCTCTACGCGGGCCAAAGCACGGCCTCTCTCGGCTTTACTCGGTCCTTCTCTGAAGCAGTCGGAAAAGCGTGACATTTCACTGAGTATTGCAGTGTGTCATATTTCGGTTGGCACACTCTTCAGTTCGACAGAACCGGGTGTCAACGCTGTTTAACCTTCGCTATTTGTTCGTGGTTTGAAGGACATTCCCAAGTCCAATGCTGTTTGCACAAAAAGAGGCAGCCTAGCGATATGTCGTGCCAAGCCTTTGAAAAATGAATAGAAATGACAGAAGAGAGACATGAGAATTCTCAATATGATTACATGTTTTATTAAATCATGCAACAAACGTAAGTTATGGGTTGCGTTCTGATGTAATCCAGTGTTGTATATAGTCACCAAGATTGTGCGAGAAATTATTTTGATGTTTGATGACTTGAGTTATGCCAACCTACGCAAAAACACGAAAACAGTTTCCCTCGGTGAAGTATTCTCGCATAAGGTTTGCTACTTCTTTTTGTTATCATTTGTGTGAGGTGCTTTTATTGGTATGCTTGTTCGTCGTAAAATTTCAGTGACCTAAGTACGATAAAATGTTCGAATAACACTCTCTCTCTCTCTCTCTCTCTCTCTCTCTCTCTCTCTCACACACACACACACACACATAACACACACACTCTCTCTCTTTCTCTCTCTCTGTCACACACACGCGCGCGCACACACACACACACACACACACACACACACACACACACAGAGAGAGAGAGAGAGAAGTGCACGCGCGTTCGCTTATAAGAACTTTGCTCACATGGGCGTGCAACAAACACGTCTCTCATTCTGCATAAACTGAGCGAGTTGGTACAGTAGGAAACGACTTAGCTCGTATACGAAAGGAGCAAGTTTCAAATCTGCGTGGACTTTCAGAATATGGTTTTCTGCAGTTTACTTAAATCACTTACGGCGCGTGTCAGGATGGTTTCCTTGAAGAGCTCGCAGGCGGTTTCCTGCCCCATACTGATCCAGATCGAACTTTTACTTCCTCTCTACCAACATTGTTCGTCATTTTCTTTCTATTTTGCTTCCTCCTTGTTAATTTGTGTTTCTTATATAGAAGGTAAAGGAAAATAAGAGTAACATCTTGCGGTCACCACTGTTACAATTTTGTTGGCACTGGACATCCACGTAATGAGATATGAACGAGAAACACTGCACATGCTGACGATCGTGTTCCTGTCCGAGCTTCGGAGGTTGTCGGCGACGCAAATCCGTCTTTATTTGTGGATAAACGCCACGGTTTTGTTGCATGTTGAGTCGTGGCCACAGGCAGACATCTGGTTTGTACATCGACTACCACGTTCATTCGTGTTTCCACACAGTCGACCTCACATTCTTACCGATTTGGGCATTAGTCACCGGCGTACTATCAGGCACACAGTAATTGGTGCAGATGGTCGCCTAAGACATAGTCGACCTTTCACTCCAGTGAGTCCTGTACATGTTTTAAAATAGTAACCATGATTGCGAGGCTATGTCAGTCTGACGTCAACCTCATGACTACCCTGCACTGTATGTCCCGACTAATTTATACATTTCGACTGTTTCTTATAAGATGCGATCTATTGGGGCTACTTGTATGTCATACCAGGACAACGTTATGTGTAAGCAAGTTTGTGTAGATGTTCTGCCATTTTTGTTGCAGTTTTCTTGCACTAACGACACCATTATAGCTATAGGTAAAATTAATGACAAAAATATCGAACTTTCGAGCCACGGAAATTGTAAAAAAGGAAGGTTAGGGCTTAACGTTTCGTCGACGCGAGTCGTGTGGACTTTATTATTTCGTATTGAAGTAGTAGCTGTTTACATTCCTGTCGAGGTCGGTAAAAGTACACAATTTTTTACCAGGCCAAGTCCTGGCACATTAGGTGCTAAAGGAACATGAGCTTGAGAACGATATTGAAAGTTAGATTTAACTAACGTGAACCGAATCCAATGGTGGACTACTAGAGTGTGATCTCGGCGGGCAGCCTACGTTGTAGGCGAGTCCGGCCGCGACTGGGGTTCAACAAAGAAATTATCTGCGCTCGTATAAAATGCTTGCCGGCGAGTGGGACTAATACCCCCAAATTCACAGTTTTTAAACTCTGATAGTCACGAGATTTTTTTTCACCTGACTGTTCTATTATGATATAAAAGTATTCAAAACTGTTCTCAGATTATGTGGCTGGCTGGCCATTTAACATAAATGGTTCAAATGGCTCTGAGCACTATGCGACTTAACTTCTCAGGTCATCAGTCGCCTAGAACTTAGAACTAATTAAACCAACTAACCTAAGGGCATCACACACATCCATGCCCGAGGCAGGATTCGAACCTGCGACCGCAGCGGTCGCTCGGTTCCGGACTGTAGCGCCTAGAACCGCACGGCCACTCCGGCCGGCCCATTTAACATAAAAAGTGAGAATGAACCAGAGACTCTGTGACAGGTTTAAAAAAATTGGATGTGTGTCTACTTGCGCCAATGGTCTCTCTCTCTCTCTCTCTCTCTCTCTCTCTCTCGCACACACACTAACACATACACACACACACACACACACACACACACACACACACACGCCATTTTGCTACTAGTCAAGGATACGAAACAGATTTCGAAGCACATATTACCATTAAAGCTTCATTTTTCTTTGAATTATGCCGCATTTGCCCAATCCCATTTGCCCTAAAACTCTTTGTCAAAGCCGAATTCGATCAGCTGCAAGTACTAGGCCTCATCGGAGCCGTTCCATATATCCCCGCATTTTATGTAGAGATTTTATAACAACTACCAGCGGTCAGACACGTAGTCATATAGTACCCAGTAGCGGCCAGAGGAACTATTGCCGAAATCTAATGCGGGAAAATTTTTCTCCAAAACCGATTTAGCTCACGCTTCTCTTCCAACAGCACTCAATAAACCATAGCACCTGTTTTTGCTCTGTTGCCACAAAACAGTGTGCTTGGGCATAGCGAGTGTACTGGTCATTATCCAGACGTTATTCTGGAGCAGTTAACGTAGTTGCTTCCTTGTATTAATTATTCAGGTGACCATACATTAACGGTTACCACCCAGCATGAACATTATGCCAATCTCTGTATCATAAAAATGTAAAAAAAAGACCGAATATAGTACCGCGGTCAGTGTTTGTAAGTGAAATCTTTCCAAGAAAATATTGAATATTTGGGAAATATTCTCCGCAAGAATTGCACCACTGGCCGCACAGGCGGGATTTTCCCAGTGACGCATTAAGGAACGCTCTGTGTCGCAGCAGAGCTTCTGTCTCTAACACGACTCTGAAAGAGGGTTGCGTCACCCTTCACGAGTAAGCGTGGGAGGGAGGAAGAACGCCCCGGTCGTTGATTGGCCTATGCACGTGGTGGAAGCATTTAATTTTTAAGTAAGTTCAAAGTCAACAAATTGATAGCGACATTGTTATTTATTTACAAAATGTAAAGTAGACCACCACAGAAAAATGTATTTCAGGCATTGTTTTATCGCAAGGTGCTGTAATGTTGCGTAATTTGAATCTTTTATTTGATAACGAAATTCTCAAAGGTGGAGACCTAAAAAATATAATTATGTTGTTACTATAGTACATTTATGTTATATAAGCAGTTCAGTGGACCACAATACTCGATACCAAGAGTCATTTCTTGCTTAATATCAGTTATCTCTCGTTTGAAAATTCTGTTTCACAGTCTTCATTACATTTCCACATCATCTGATGAAGCCATAAAATTCTTTTAATGGTAGAAAATACTTTTCGCTTTTAGCATCGTCATCCGGCTGCATATCCGAGAGAAGTGTAGGGAACAAAAATGTGCTTCCAAGTTTTACTGGGAAACTGCGAACAAAGTCTGGGACTCTCAACCACAACAGCTGTGTATTGATGCATGAAATTATCCCGAATTGTAGGAGAGCAAGATTCCGGAGTCAATAATTTGGTGCAGTATGTGAGCTGTGGGGAATATAAAAACATTGTTCTTTAGAGGAGCTAGAACAGACGGATGAAGTTTCACAAGTGCATAGTACCCTACTACGTTTCAGTAATTCTATCCACATTAAAAACGCCATTCTTTATCAAAATAACTGTGTGCCACCATTTTACTATCGAAATCGCTACGTACATTGGCTGCATGATTGTTGTTACCTGCGTTCTTTGTATGGATGTTCAAAGAGTTTCTGAACGTTCTTAAGATAGCTGATAGAGTGAAAACGAGGTCCTAATTGATGCTGACTAAGGCTGTTTTATACCATATCGGCATAATCATCTGCAAACGATATAAAGCATTCTAATGGGATCGTGCGTAGCCGTAAACGCTGCTACTTTGAAAGAGAAAACCGAGCGGAAAGCATGAAGTTCTGGAAACAGCTTTTTAATTAAATTGCCGAAGATGTCTGAACGTTGTGGCTGTACGGGCTTCGAAACGCCACGACTGCCTTCGTACGCATGACACCTCACTGACACTAGCCATGTGATGTGGCTACCTTACGAAAAATCCGTAGAGGTGGCGCACAAAGAAATCGCTGCGAGGTCAGCCGCCTGTCCCCGGCTCGGCTGCGTTGCGAGAAGCGCTTATAAATAAGCTATCGATCGCTGCGTTCCCCCTGGCGCGGGAGCTGTCCAAAACAGCCGAACAAAGGCGTCAAGACGTCAACCTCCACCCTCACTTTCGACAAAACCAATCACAACACTATAGCTGGTTGATAAGCATTTGGAAGGGAAGGAAAAAGTACAGTGTAGAAAAAGAGGCGTACGCAGACAGCCGCTATACAGTATATCCCTCAGAATACGTTCTCAGTGTGAGCTTGAACACTATTGTTATTTATTATTATTTCGTACTCGGCAAAGTGAGTCTTAGCAGGGACTAACTTTGTCACATATGTTGTGACCGTATAAAATTTTAATTTTTATTCTTGCTTTTGTGACCATAACAAGCGTCCAGGCTCCATAGGCAAACAGCCAGCCGACATTAAGAAATAGTCCACCAGGACGTAGGGACGAGATAAGCGGCGGAGGCTGCCAAGTATGGCTTTTTGATCAAATAACTTAGTGTTTGACTTCCTGTCAGAGGAAGCAGCATGAATCAAACTTGCGCAATGGAAGACGCAGACACCAGGGCGATAATACAGCAAGAGAGAGTGTCAGTCACGTGCGGAAAAGACTCGTGTGGAACTAAATTAAGTTGTGTGCAGCTAGAAACGAAAGTGTCGTGTGGAACCGAAGGCATCCTTGCACAAGCCGACCAATTAGAAACGAGAGTGTCGTGTGGAACCATAGGCATTCTTGTGCAATCCGATCACTTAGAAATGAAAGGGTCGTGTGGAACAAATTAACTCGTGTGCACCCAAGTACATGAGAAACGAAATAAAAGGCCACGCAGCGGAATAGGTAGAAGCAGAGATTCAGATGCAGATTCAGAGCCAGTGCCGGCAGTTTGGAGATTCCGCAGTGAGATGCCAGCGGGGCCGAGTAGGCCCATAGCAGCCGATACAGCTGATAAAGACTTCAACTACGAGAAGACGGTGATAGACTCTAGTGGACATTCAGGAACTGCAGGTCAAGTAGGATTTTTAAGAGTTTCATTGGAATAGTGTTGAACAGAGGCTGTCAGTCTTTGTCTCAATTACTTAGAGAGAGTTCAATGCTAACCAAGAACAAGTGATTGCTTTGTACTTGTTTCTTATATGTACCAGCAATTAAATAGACTGAATCTTACTAAGGGGTTTATGGTCCAACACTTCACATAAGTATATGTGAGAATAAACTTGATAGAAACTAACCAATCTTTTCTGCCTATTGCAATTCTGTAACCTATTTTCAGGAAACTTATTTGCTTCAAACCAAGGAGATTCTCTCCCTCTCATCTCCGATATAAAAGTTGACAGCAATTTATAACCAACCCATTGTCGTTAACGTCCCGTTTGCGCTACGCAGTTAGCACTTACTTCATTCTGGTATAGTGAGGCTGTGCCGGGACGCGACACATGGCCAACTACAGATTCGTCCCACTTCAAAGTATTGCGTGTTTTACGTCGCAGTGCAAGCAAAGAAAGTAATTGCGGAAAATACCTTCACAGACTGACGCGGCGACCTGCCGTTAACGTCTTTCAATTTATTGGCGATGACAAAGGAGTGGCAGTGCAGACCCAAAAGATGTGCAAATTGTGGAAGGAAGGACGCGATGTCAAAAGGAGTGGAATACAAGATTCTACCACAAAAAGAAGTAATGGGTACAACAAATGTCCCATTGGGGATATAGCTGCAATTTCTGCGATATTATGAACAATACAAAGAAACACTAATATTGCGGAAACCTCACTGCTTTTGTTGAACATGACTGGACATCAAGACTAGCTAGGAAATTCTGAGAACAAATTTTCAGCCTATGTGATTTTCTTGCAAACGGTGACACAATGAACAAGTCATAATGTGTTAATGAGACGACATAATTTTAAAAAAGGATGCTGCATTAAATTTTTACAAAAAAATGAAGCGCCAGAATTAATGTGGGCATTGAATTACACATTACACTGTGAATAAATGTTTATTGTGATAATGCGTCAAATGTATGGTCAAACAAAAATTTACGAAATAATTTATGCTACTTCAGTCACTTTTTACTAATATTTAATTAGCATGAGGCGTTTCGGTAGCATGATGTCATCATAAGGTGCATTCCATTTACATCAAATGAACCTAATCACATTTCAGAGTACTACAATGTACATGGAACTAGAATGGGCCTGATTATGACAGCATGCTGCCGAAACGCGTAGTGCTAATTAAATATTAGTAATAAGTGACTAAAGCGGGAGAAATTATTTCACGATTTTACAATACAGTCAGAGTGCGCAAAACATTCCACATAACATGGATAAATTTAAATCAAACAAAAGTGGTGGTCAGTGTTTTATTGGTATCCTATCCAGGGCATTGTTATGGGCATGTTGTGTGGCGCGTGCCAGCTCTCCACTTGTAAGAATCCTGGAGTGTACGCTGTTACTGCCTCCCCTCACTTATCCTCGGCCTTAAGCGCGACGGTGCTGCCACCCTGGCCAGGTTTGCAGCTAGCTTTGCTCTCTAATATCTTCTGTTATAATGAATTTATGGAAGCGCTTCTGTGCTGTTGCGTGTGGCTGTACATCCTTAAAGTGCAAGTTTGATGTATTGTATAACCAGTCATAAGATATTTTCGGTTGAACAATAGTACATCTAGCACACTGTTTGGCTATGGAGAACTTATGTCTTATAATTCTCTAGTTCACTGAATGATTACAGTGATTTAGTTTATGCTTGTGTGTTACATTTTAGTATTCACTAACCTAATGATATATGGGGTGTTTTATTAACGTTGTGCGGTTCAATACCTTTTAATGGCATTGTTAATACAGATATAATTTTGATCATCTTAATCGGTTTTGAAACCGTTATCCCATCCATGAAGGAAGAAACATCGTGAATGTTAAAGAAAAATACAAAATATATAGTATATTATTTGGTTACAAAATTAATAAGAGTCATGAATAACGTTTCAGCTTCTTGCCTAAAGAAGACACCGTCTTGAAAGTTGCTTATCCATACACTATATAGGAATGACCTTGCCTCTCGCCAGATTGCAAAATATCTCACAGCCAGAAAACTTGGAATCCAAGTCCTGGTTCAGATCGGCGTATTTCACGTCCGCGAAGTACTACCAGAGCAAACCATATACAAGGATCAGAATTTGTAGTATGACACATGTCTAAATAAACACAAACTCGTCTTCTTAATGCCCCAGTTATAGAAAAAAATACGCAGCGGCTTCTTACCATGTTTTCTTTCTCGCAGTATGCACTTTACGTAAATTCCTGTAATTAGTGTGTACAACTGCTTTCTTTACTTTGCCACGTGTAATGTCATGGCTTAAGAACCTACGTGTTATTGAACCGCAGCATCTGTGGAAATCCTTCCTCTGGTTGTGCTTTAGAACAATGCAACAAGCCCTTCTCAAAAATAGACTCATTGTCTCAGCAGTGAAACAGAAAGTAAAATTCTCTTGAATTAGGAGAAATAATAGAGTAACACAATTTGTGTGATTTTCAGATACTGAAACCTGCAAAAATTTGCATGTTATTCGAGATAACTGCCAAGAGCAAAGTCATGACAGTTAGCAAATGATGGATAACCTGACATCAGAATTCAGAGAAATAAAATACAGGATATTTCTCCAAAGTAGACTATGTAGGTAACTTTTGTTACTTAAGTGCTACTTAAGTGCAAATACGAAAAATAACTGCAAAAGCAAAATTTGTATTGACGAAAAGAAAACTGCTGCTGGTAAAGAACACACTTAGTATAGAAAAATCAAGAAATTTATCATGACGTTCATCTGTAGTACGCTATTATATGACTATAAAAGTCAGACATTATTAACAAAAAAGCATATAAAAATATGGAATTGGAGAAGACTCGCGATGGAACAGATAAGCCACGATTTTCAATTAAGTTATTAAAGCAATAAAAGAGTACCTCGTGACTGCTATTGTCAAAAGGGTAAGGAAAACTTAGACATTCGTTTTGGAGAAAAAAATTGCACCTCTGGCAACACGTCCAAGAAAAAAGTATCAGTATGACTGGCAGGACGAGACTGTTTCAGAAGATCATAAAAGATATTCTGCCGTCAACAAAAACTGAAAGGTATCGAGGTATGATGAAAATAGCTAGTCTGTCGTAGTGGCTGATGCAAGAAATCTAGTACACAAGTAAGATTCTGCAGAGGCTGCAAATCCACGCTGATATATCCACAATGTAAAGAAAGGAAGTTAAGTGATGTTAATTACTATACAGACATCTCATTTCTGCCAGAGACATACAAAATCCTCTCGATGGCACTGTTGTTGCGTTCATAAAAGCGGGCCGAACGCAAGATTGTCGAATATCAAGCAGATTACCGAAAAGGACGGTCATATGTGAAACAAATATGGACTCTCAAAACATTACTGAAGGACACAGTTTCCAGAAGCATGAAGGACGGTCATATGTGAAACAAATATGGACTCTCAAAACATTACTGAAGGACACAGTTTCCAGAAGCATGAAATACGCAGCTGTTTGTGTACTTAGGAAAGGACTGTGATTATCGATCGTAGTACAGTGATATAACCAAACTGGGACGGAGTACAAGACACTACCAATAACAACCACAAAAATTAAGTTCATAAGCGTGGTTTCGAGATCGTATGAGGTTAAAGCAGGCGTAATACAAAGGAATTATATTCCTCCATTACTTTCCAGCTACGTCCTGAACAAAGTCATCCATCGATGGGAAAAATGTCAGCCCCTGGTAGCTGAGTGGTCAGCGCGACGGAATGTCAAACCTAACGGCCGGGATTCGATTCCCGGCTGGGTCGGAGATTTTCTCCGCTCAGGGACTTGGTGTCGCGTTGTGTCGCCGAAGTGGTGTCAACTCGAAAGACTTGTACCAGGCGAACGGTCTTCCCGACGGGAGACCCTAGCCACACGGCATATCCATTTCCAATGGGAAAAATTACTAGGACAATAAGGCCATAAGGATCAAATTAAAATAAGTGCTAGCTAGAGAACCTTAGTGACAGTTGCTTAACATTCGCTAACTATCTCGTACTGTTATCAGAAGACTTTAAGTTTGCAATCACATAAGTTAACATATTGTAGGAGATAGTTTTGAAAACTGGCTTGTATTTATCGTTTGTGAACACGAAGTGTATCACCGGCGATACGGAATGCCTGAGATCCACCTCCACAATGAGTGTTAGAGTAGGCCAGCCTGGCAGGCTGAGTATCTCGGTGGGATCATAAACCCGAATGGCCTAGAAGAAGGTACAAACTGCGAAAGAGTCAGCAAGATGGGACAGACTTTCCTCCTAACGAAGAAGACCTACAATAAGAAAGCGATCACAATTAAAATCAAGCTACAGTGAACCAGCTCTAGTACCGACACTCTTCGAAATGTTTCCCATAAGCAACAAGATATGTCACTATATAAAACAAGCGACAAAACTTAAGAACAATCTTCTTGCAAAAAAGGTATGACATACGCGTTGCACAATACCAGATGCTATACGAAAGGAAAGTATCATATTCTTCTGACACATCTAGAGATCCAACGAGCAGATGTTACGGCTGAACGTTGCCGTAGTAGCAGAACAGGATGCGGGTATTTAGTCGAAGAACAGATTTCTAGCGTACAATGAGTCATGTGTAGACTATACTTTCCATTTCTGTCGTAGCACTTGACATCGATTATTTGTTTATAGCTTTAATAATTACCAGATTCACACTAACTGCCGCTCATTCACCGAGCAGACACTGGAGAGTGGAATGTAGTATTCTAGATGTTTGGAGTGTTGGACAGAGACAGTATGTTTCCCGACAAGGCTTCCTTTTTAAAGTAATACCAAGTGTGTCCCCTCTACAGCTACTCTAGGTGTGAATTGATAATTTCGAAAAACCGTGGACTAAGACTGATACAACTACGATAGCAACTGTAAGTCGTAAAGAATTTCACTCTAGATTTTTGAGAAATAACTTTTAAAAACTTAATTTCTCCGAACTATATTTTTAAATCCCTCTTTTAAACGTACGTATGGATCATTTAAGTACAACAGGTAAGATACTACAAGATGTGGAAAATGGCCCACGGAACAATGAGAAGAGCTAGAAAAATCCAATTAATATAAGAATAAACAAATTTTACTTCTGTTGCCCTGTTAATTTTGTAAGAGGGCAAATTTGTTCCAAAGTTTCTCCAGTTGGTAGATTCCATCCCTGTAGTGCGAGTCTGAGTGTCCACGAAATGTGCATCAGTGGATGACACAGAATCTCTTGGTCTCCTAACGTTTTCCAGTCAAAAATGTCTTTAGGCGAGGGAATACGCTTAAATTGAACGTTGTCAAATCTGACTAACAGTGTTGATTTTCCAACTATTGATACTTCAAATCCGTCAGTTTTTCAAATTATATTTAGATACAGGTACTTTGTCATGATAAAAGAGGACTCTTTTTTTTTTGTAATCCAGGTCGGTCTCTTCTCACATGTTTTCCCAACTATTTAGCCCAAAACTCGTACGTAGTATTAGATTGTTCTTGTTTTACTTTTTACAAAGGTGTCAATAAGAATTCCTTTTGTAGTCCATTAAACACCACCAGCATCTATACTTCAGCCGGAACGGACGTCGACATTTTGTTCAGGTTCAACAGTTTCCAGCTTTTCCTCTGACTGCTGTTTTTTTCTGGCACATGAAGTGGTAGACTAACGCATCTTCTACAGTAACGATTCGGCGAACAAAATCAGTTGGATTCTTTAGTAAACGGTCCAGACATAGCCGAGAAATTCGCTCTCTCATTTCCTTTTGCACGGAATTCAACATGTATCTCATCGATTCCACAAAGCTCCTCACAGTCCTTGGTGTAAAATGCACTATACCCTTTCTTTTATCCACGCCGTTACGTATTTCTTAATCGCCAATATTCCAACAGGATGTTGTGCAATTTCTCCACATTTTCGACACTGGTTGCAGGTTAGGGGTATATGAGGTTGATCATCTCCAAGAGGAGTATGACCACCTAATTGTTAACTGTAAAAGTTGAAATAACAGACTTCTTATAAAGTTTCACAACAAATATACAAGCTTTTGGTGATTTACACCATCCACAACAAGACTTTGATAGCTGCATGGCATTTGAGTTATCCATTTGAATGAAACACACAACAGGAATGTATAAAAAACGTGTAGAAATAAAACTTTTATGCAGATATATTTTACACATGGGTTATTGCGCTCAAGCCGCTGTCACACTGCACGCCGGGCCGGGAGGACGAAAAAGGGAAACATTCACTTTCCGATTTTCACGTTGTCAAAACTATTGGCGGTGTATAAGACTACGGTACGTCGTTTCATGAACTGCCTTTCCTTGAAAGCTTTACTCTCCTCGTGAAAAAAAAGGAAACACCTACTTTTCGTTTCGCGTGATTTTTTAGTTTCATAACGTTTCTTAATCGATTTTGAAAAAAGTATTCCCTTTAAAAAAATCTGATTTTTTGTACATGTGGTATAGCAGCATCTTAGATTCTTAATAAGCCATTTACCTTTTCATAATTCGTAACAGTCGTTCTGAAATGATGCTATTTGTCAATCATGTGCACTTGATTTACAAATCTTGTACTAAAAAACTTTGATAGCGGGTAGCTTACTGTTAGATACGTTTTGGACCACACATTATTGCGAGTGAAATATAGCTAAAAGTACAAAAAGGTTTTTGAAATGGTAGTGACAGTGATATCTGCCTCCGTTAACAATTAAATAATAGTTATTGAGTCGCGTCAATGCTGCGATCTTAAGCTTACAGAGTTCGCTGGTGTTCAGAGTGGTATCAAACACTACAGGATATAAAGAAACGAATTACTAGCGATGATTTCACGTCTAGTGTCGGTCCCTTGTGTTATTTTAATGATCCATGTCTAGAAAAATCTAAACGTATACGAATTTTTCACTAGGTGACATCCGATTATACTGGACAATCAGCTGCTAGCTCACAACTTACATAACAAAGGCCAAACAATTATTTGCTGTCCATTTCCTACAATAAGTAACATGTATATTTCGTATTTGGAACTAGAAGAGAAGAATAAATTAATTTGAGACTTTGCTGTGGATGGACCTTAGTAAAAGCGCGCGACGTTCTATTTAATTCCTTTTTAGTTGAGATGAAAAACGGCAGATGCTGAAAAAATAATTACATTTATAGATGTTTCTATATTTATGTTTGACTAATACACAAGATGTTTGTTTTTGACACTGTCGCTTCTGTACTTCCGGGAAAGTGTAGTACCACATGCCGTAAATAGTTACATGATTTGGATCGACGGTATCTCCATTTTCAGATAACTGTGCATAGTTCTTACAAATTGTATTATTTTAGGAAATTAATGTAATGAAACGAAGGCTTAATGGAACTGCGTTTCAATTGACATTGTTCTGGATCATTCGGTGATAAAATAATTAAGTTCTCTTTGTCTCTAAGGTGCTTCAACTTCGATTTTTCTACTTTAACTGAAAGAAAAATGAACGGATTCAGCGTAGCCCCAAACATTGCAGGACAAGTAAATGAATTACTATCGACTGGCGCGTTGGATCCGCATGCAGTTCTAACCAGTTTAAAGAAAGAGATCTGTGTGTGTGTCTGTTTCCGTGCAGGTTTCTTCCCCGCTTGGTGGGCTTGTCCCCAGCGGCAAGGGATTCACATTTTTCCACAGCTGAAGGTCGAAGTTTACACAGGTGCAGCCAAAAGTGTTTCACCACTACCGCATTACAGGCATCTTAAATAACATGATTTCATTGTTCTGTTGATTTTGTTTTCACATTGCCGTGACTCGTCGAATTTCGTAAGGAATGGGTAGTTACGGACTCACTCCATCAATATGGATTGGCATTTAGGAGAGTTTTTTTCTTTACGCGAAGAACTAAACAAAGTCCCTGAAAAACTTTTATTCATATTGCAAAATGAGTAATGATACATTTGAGCATAAGATGAAGAACGTTCAAGACAAATATTTCTAAACAGAACATATGTTTACAAAAATGGTTCAAATGGCTCTGAGCACTATGGAACTCAACTTCTGAGGTCATTAGTCCCCTAGAACTTAGAATTAGTTAAACCTAACTAACCTAAGAACATCACACACACATCCATGCCCAAGGCAGGATTCGAACCTGCGACCGTAGCGGCCTCGCGGTTCCAGACTGCAGCGCCTAGAACTGCACGGCCACTTCGGCCGGCCATATTTTTACAGGAGTATAATACAAGAAGCAAAACTGTCTATGACGATGAACCACGTTGAATTAGTGCACGGTCCTTGTTTCGAAGGAGACCTTTCAAACGAACTCACTGCCTCCAACTCATTATACACAAGCCTTTACATTTTAAGTTTTACATAAATTTGCCTCTGAAGAGAAAGGAGTTTATTGCACTCCTGAGACTCACCAGGAAGTAGTAAGTATCGTCATTATGGATGATTTCTTGCCGGCCGGGGTGGCCGAGCAGTTCTAGGCGCTACATTCTGGAACCGCGCGACCGCTACGGTCGCAGGTTCGAATCCTGCCTCGGGCATGGATGTGTGTGATGTCCTTAGGTTAGTTAGGTTTAAGTAGTTCTAAGTTATAGGGGACTGATGACCTCAGAAGTTAAGTGCAATAGCGCTCAGAGCCATTTGATGATTTCTTGGTGTGGCGTCAACACAGCTGTTTTGTCCTTTTAGAGCTCTAACAATTCTTCAGTATTTTGCCAACTACTTTTCTTCTTTTCTCTTAGTGACGTACTTTAAACGCATTGCCATCTGGTGGGAATGCCTTTCCCTCCGTCACGTATGCATAGCATGAATGAATGCGCAACAGTTGAAGTGTGTGTCTGTGTGTGTGTGTGGGGGGGGGGGGGGGGGGAGGGGGGGAGGGTACACACAGATGCAGGAAGTGATGATCTATGCCACAACACTATACACTCTGGTTCATGTAACATGGGCTGTACAAATATATTATAATCAGTTCAACATATCAGAGTAAGCTTTCCAATAAATGATAGAACGCAAACGAGAGAGTATTTTGGCATATAGCTAACCGTATACGACAGCGTACTTGGCAGTGATCAATTTTAATGGTTACAGGTACGTAAAACAAACTATTCCTCACTGTTTTGACTTAATAAATGACTCTGACATTAGTAAATTGAAGGCATAAGATGCAGGCTTTTTCCTTCGCTACAAGAATTTTGAGGACGAAAATTTACTATTTTTAAGACCTAGACTAACTGTTTTGATAGTGGTTCAAATGGCTCTGAGCACTATGGGACTTAACATCTAGGGTCATCAGTCCCCTAGAACTTAGAACTACTTAAACCTAACTAACCTCAGGACATCACACAACACCCAGCCATCACGAGGCAGAGAAAATCCCTGACCCCGCCGGGAATCGAACCCGGGAACCTGGGCGTGGGAAGCGAGAACGCTACCGCACGACCACGAGATGCGGGCAACTGTTTTGATAGTGGAAATCAATGACACATCTTTCCCTACTATAGCAATTCTCATGAAAATTCAGTGAAAATCTTTGAAGTTTTATTAACTTCTTGAAAAGGATCAGTTATCGTTTTGTCGTAGTCTCTACCAGTTGAGGGAAAATTTCGTAATATTTTATAACTGCATCAAATTCCACAAAATGGAAAACAATACTATATGAAAAATTTTCTATTCAGTACGTTCACAGTGGTAATTTCAATTTAGTAACTCCAGCGATATGGTTATACACGTGCCCGTAGGTTAATAACAAAGAATCGAATCTCGAACAGGCATATAACACGCTACAACATTCCTTGTTCTGCACTTCATGCCTTTATGCTTCTGCTTGTTACGGTGCCCATCTCCTCCTTCACCTTTCCATACTTCCAAGACCTACCGGATTATCACTTCTGGTTTCGTAAGGTAGTCTGCCGAAGTTAATTCTGTGGAGATATTTACTCCATTTGTCCTCAATTTTATTTCTTACGTTAAATACGTTTAATTATTTCGTAACATTTCAGTTTCTAAATCTATCTACTTTGGTACGTATAGTTAGAGCTCACCGGCCATTTGACCAACAAACAGTGCACGAAGTCTTACTGGGATCGGCAGTAAAGCCGCGAGTAATGAGTATAATGGGCAGGGGGACAATGAATATAGTGCGGGACAATAAGTTGCGAATGTGGGTCACACGGGAGACGTGCCAGACATAAGTCCCTGCAATCGCACTATTCTTCTGTGTCCTCGGTGGCTCAGATGGATGGAACAACAAACGAACTTGAACGGACGTCATGTGACGTCTGCAACAACCAAACACAACGATAAAAAAAGAAAAAAAAGGATAGAGCGTCTGCCATGTAAGCAGGAGATCCCGGGTTCGAGTCCCGGTCGGGGCATACATTTTCAACTGTCCCCGTTGACTTATATCAACGCCTGTAAGCAGCTAAGGGTATTCATTTGATTTTAATTTCATGCTGTGGTACTGCCAGTCACAGAGTCACAGTCTTCAGAAATCTCATTTCAGCTGCCTGGATCTTATGTTCTTGTCGTTTGTAAATGACGCACGACTGTCTTCTGTAGAGTAGTGTGGAGACGGCTGTTACTCTATAAACCTTCATTCGTGTTATTTTTTCTATCTTGTTTCTGAAGTACCTCTTCAATGTTCCACATACGTTTCCAAATTTTGATACTTTATTGTCTCTGTCTTTCTCATACTCCTTTATGATATCACATCCTCGATGACCATAATTTCCTTTTGACGCACTGAACGCAGAGGTCTTCAACAATGAATGACGGGATATTACTGCGACTGCTGGATGTCACTTATGTCGTGGCGATGGCCGACTATCGTATTCGGCTGTTGTGAAGGTACTCTAGTCTGAGTGTTACGTCGCTCGTGCTATCCACGTGAAGTAAAAGAAATGTAGAATTCGATTGAGTTATATGCATCACATAGCACTTTAATACACACTGCATATTGTATTAAAATCCATGGAGAAGAAATAAAAACTTTGAGTTTCGCCGATGACATTGTAATTCTGTCAGAGACAGCAAAGGACTTGGAAGAGCAGTAGAACGGAATGGACAGTGTCTTGAAAGGAGGATATAAGATGAACATCAACAAAAGCAAAACGAGGATAATGGAATGTAGTCGAATTAAGTCGGGTGATGCTGAGGGAATTAGATTAGGAAATGAGACACTTAAAGTAGTAAAGGAGTTTTGCTATTTGGGGAGCAAAATAACTGATGATGGTCGAAGTAGAGAAGATATAAAATGTAGACTGGCAATGGCAAGGAAAGCGTTTCTGAAGAAGAGAAATTTCTTAACATCGAGTATTGATTTAAGTGTCAGGAAGTCGTTTCTGAAAGTATTCGTATGGAGTGTAGCCATGTATGGAAGTGAAACATGGACGATAAATAGTTTGGACAGGAAGAGAATAGAAGCTTTCGAAATGTGGTGCTACAGAAGAATGCTGAAGATTAGATGGGTAGATCACATAACTAATGAGGAGGTATTGAATAGAATTGGAGAGAAGAGGAGTTTGTGACACAACTTGACGAGAAGAAGGGACCGGTTGGTAGGACATGTTCTGAGGCATCAAGGGATCACAAATTTAGCATTGGAGGACAGCGTGGAGGGTAAAAATCGTAGATGGACACCAAGAGATGAATACACTAAGCAGATTCAGAAGGATGTAGGTTGCAGTAGGTACTGGGAGATGAAGAAACTTGCACAGGATAGGGTAGCATGGAGAGCTGTATCAAACCAGTCTCAGGACTGAAGACCACAACAAGAACAATATATTGTATTCTCACCTATAGTTGCCGAACCGTGAAGAGCAGTATCCTTGTCATTGAAGTGTACCCGACAGTCTCAGAAATGAAAAACAAGAGACATTATGCAGAAATGACAAACAATTTTATACACTTCCTTCCAATGTGTGGATAACATTAAAAAAAATTCGGTCTGTACCAGACACCTGCTGCTATTTCGTGCTTTGCCGTCTTTATTCGTTCTCGTACTGTACTCTGATGATCTTTGATTGAGGAATCCTCTTCCATCCAGCGTTTGCACACTGCACTGCGGATGCCATCAAAACAAACCCCTATCAAACACATGCAACGTCACTGACTTTTCTTTTGGAGTCCTTTGAAAAAGGCTCATACAGCTACCGCCTTACGTAAAGTAGACACGCATGTAAGGTACTCAAAAAAAAATCCATGCATGCTGATAAGTAACGGAATAAAATAAATTAATATAACGTGAATGGTTTACACAATACTGATTAACTTGTTACGACATACGTATTTTTTCCCCTCCGCCAGGATGATGATGATGTTTGGTTTGGGGGGCGCTCAACTGCACGGTTATCAGCGCCCGTACAAAGTCCCAATTTTTTCACAGTCCAAGTTTTTACACAGTCCAATCTAGCCACTGTCACGAATGATGATGATGAAATGATGAGTACAACACAAACACCCAGTCCCCAGGCGGAGAAAATCCCCAAGCCTGCAGGGAATCGAACCCGGGACCCTGTGATCCAGAGGCAGCAACGCACGATTCTGCCAGGACTGTCTATGGTTGTTTACACAGGGTGTCCGACGAGGAATGATCAGTGTTAAGGAATATGACAGGAGCAAAAATTCGAAGCAAAAAAGTCAAGTAAACATAGGGTCTAAAATGCATACTTGAAGAGTTATGAGTACTTGTCCATCTACATCTACATCTACATCAACATCTACATGCATACTCCGCAATCCACCATACGGTGCGTGGCGGAGGGTACCTCGTACCACAACTAGCATCTTCTCTCCCTGTTCCACTCTCAAACAGAACGAGGGACGAATGACTGCCTATATGCCTCTGTACGAGCCCTAACCTCTCTTATCTTATCTTTGTGGTCTTTCCGCGAAATGTAAGTTGGCAGCAGTAAAATTGTACTGCAGTCAGCCTCAAATGCTGGTTCTCTAAATTTTCTCAGTAGCGATTCACGAAAAGAACGCCTCCTTTCCTCTAGAGACTCCCACCCGAGTTCCTGAAGCATTTTCGTAACACTCGCATGATGATCAAACCTACCAGTAACAAATCTAGCAGCCCGCCTCTGAATTGCTTCTATGTCCTCCCTCAATACGACCTGATAGGGATCCCAAACGCTCGAGCAGTACTCAAGAATAGGTCGTATTAGTGTTTTATAAGCGGTCTCCTTTACAGATGAACCACATCTTCCCAAAATCTCACCAATGAACCGAAGACGACCATCCGCCTTCCCCACAACTGCCACTACATGCTTGTCCCACTTCATATCGCTCTGCAATGTTATGCCCAAATATTTAATCGACGTGACTGTGTCAACAGCTACACTACTAATGGAGTATTCAAACATTACGGGATCCTTTTTCCTATTCATCTGCATTAATTTACATTTGTCTATATTTAGAGTTAGCTGCCATTCTTTACACCAATCACAAATCCTGTCCAAGTCATCTTGTATCCTCCTACAGTCACTCAACGACTACACCTTCCCGTACACCACAACATCATCAGCAAACAGCCGCACATTGCTATCCACCCTATCTAAAAGATCATTTATGTAGGTAGAAAACAACAGTGGACTTACCAAACTTCCCTGAGGCACTCCAGATGATATCCTCACCTCCGATGAACACTCACCATCGAGGCCAACGTACTGGGTTCGCTAACGTGAAACACGTCTCTTCTACTGAACAAGTGCTCATAGCTATTAAGGTATGCATGTTAGAGCTCATGTTTACAAGGATATTTTTTCTGTTTTTGGTCGATATTACATCCTCCAAAAATACGAAAAGCAAAGAGCTTGCAGTAGAAGTCGCTTACTTTCCCTGAATTTGTTTGTAGGTGAATTTTTTTACAGATATGCAGATGTCCTATAAAAGTCAGTTCTACTATTCAAGAACAAAACACTTTTTGATGAAGGAAAATATACTACTGTGATACCTATTACAAAGTAAAAGACATTATGTTACAAATTTCCACAGACTTTTTTCTTTATTATTATTTCATTCCCCATCACGCTATATGGGGGAGGGGGGGGGGAGCTGTCAGTGGTACAGTCAACCCGCTCTTCAGTCAACTAACAAGAAAATATTAATGAGATCAAAGAATAATAAACAGAAAGGTGAGATATTTACAATGAATTTAAATCTCTTTCAAGTTGAAAATAAAATGGAAGTTTTTATGTAAGAGACATGACTTCCTTCGTTTCGCTTCGGTTTGATTTGAAGTTGGTAGGAGGGGTAAAGGTCGAGACGAAGTTCCTTTGGGTGTGTAGGTGAATTTCTTTACAGTTTTTTTTTTTTTTCTTTATTGTGATTTTAACACCTTATACAAAGGCGGGCTGGCAGCAGCACAATACGCCGCTCTTCAGCCTCGAGTGTTACAACAAGTAGTACATAAAGGTGGCACAGAGTAGACAGTAAAAACGGTGGGCAAAAAATGTAGACACTAAAAATCGACAAAACACGCTAGACGAGAAACATCACTAACACTGGGCGACACGAGGCACAGAACATGGATGATGGCGACGGCACGTGAACGGTGGGGGCGTGACGGCGAACAACACTACACACAAACGAAGGCACACACACGAAACACTGACGGCGATGATCCCCGGCGCGCGAATGTTCACTGAGCGTGTACGAGTCCGGGGACCTGCCAAGAGAGGAGGTGGAGGAGGAGGAATGGGAAGGGGAATGGGAGAGGGGGGAGCAGAGATGCCATGGGCAAAGGAGAGAAGGGGAGGGAGGAAGGGGGAGGGAAGCCCGGTGGAGAGGGGCGGAGGGAGGGGGGAAAGGAAAGAGGAGGGAAGGGAAGGGAGGGAGGGAGGGTGACTAAAGGAGAGGACATAGGAGGTGGGGGGGAGGATCAAAGTTGATAAGAGGGGTAGATGGAGGGGACGAGGACATCATCAGGGAGGGGGAGCTGGCGGAAGCCACCTTGGGAGAGGGTAAGGAGGGTGGAGAGATGGAGACCGGGTGGGACGTGGGAATACAGGCGCGGCAGCGGGCGGGGGTGGGAGAGGATCGGGGAAACGAGCGGGTGAGGAGGATCAAGTTTACGTGAGGTGTACAGGATACGTATCCTTTCAAGGAAAAGGAGGAGGTGGGGGAAGGGGATGAGATCATACAGGATCCGCGTGGGGGAGGGGAGACGGATGCGATAGGCAAGGCGGAGAGCATGGCGTTCGAGGATTTGGAGGGATTTATAGAAGGTAGGGGGGGGCGGAGATCCACGCTGGATGGGCGTAACAAAGGATAGGGCGGATGAGGGATTTATAGGTGTGGAGGATTGTGGAGGGGTCCAGACCCCACGTGCGGCCGGAAAGGAGCTTGAGGAGATGGAGTCGGGAACGTGCCTTGGCTTGGATCGTCTGGAGATGGGGGGTCCAGGAGAGGCGACGGTCGAGGGCGACGCCAAGGTACTTAAGGGTGGGAGTGAGGGCGATAGGACGGCCATAGACGGTGAGATAGAAATCAAGGAGGCGGAAGGAAGGGGTGGTTTTGCCTACAATGATCGCCTGGGTTTTGGAGGGATTGACCTTGAGCAACCATTGGTTGCACCAAGCGGTGAACCGGTCAAGATGGGATTGGAGAAGGCGTTGGGAGCGTTGCAGGGTGGGGGCAAGGGCGAGGAAGGCAGTGTCATCGGCAAACTGGAGGAGGTGGACAAAGGGCGACGGCGGCGGCATGTCCGCCGTGTACAAAAGGTACAGAAGGGGGGAGAGGACGGAGCCTTGGGGCACACCGGCGGAGGGGAAAAAGGTGTAGGAATCGGTGTTATGGATGGTGACATAGGAAGGACGGCGGGAGAGAAAGGAACCGATCAGATGGACGTAGTTAATGGGAAGGGCAAAGGTTTGGAGCTTGAAGAGGAGACCGGAATGCCAGACGCGGTCATAAGCGCGTTCGAGGTCAAGGGAGAGGAAGATGGCGGAGCGACGGGAATTAAGCTGTTCGGAAAGGAGATGAGTGAGGTGAAGGAGAAGATCGTCGGAAGAGAAGGATGGCCGAAAGCCACACTGGGTGACGGGAAGGAGGCGGTGCTGGCGGAGATGCTGGTGGATGCGGCGGGTGAGGATAGATTCCAGGACCTTGCTGAAGACCGAGGTAAGGCTGATGGGACGGTAGGAGGAGACGGCGGACGGCGGTTTGCCAGGTTTAAGGAGCATGAGGATACGGGAGGTTTTCCACAGGTCGGGGTAGTAACCGGTGGACAGGACTACATTGTAGAGCCTGGCCAGGGTGGAGAGGAAAGAGACAGGAGCTTCACGAAGGTGATGGTAGGTGGCACGATCGTGACCAGGAGCGGTGTTGCGTTTGGTGCGGAGTGTATCAATGAGATCCTGTGTAGTGATAGGGGTATTGAGTTCCGTGTGTGTAATGTTGTCCAAATACTGGAAACCAGGAGCGAGGGGAGGGACAGAGGTGTCAGTTTGATCGCGGATATCCAGGAAGAGGGAGTAATCGAACTGGGGATCGTCGGGGATGGAGAAAACATCAGAGAGGTAGGAGGCAAAGTGATTGGCCTTACTAAGGGCGTCAGGGAAGGGGTGATCATCGTGGAGAAGAGGATAGTAGGGGGAGGGTTTAGTTCCGGTAAGGCGACGGAAGGCTGACCAGAACTTGGACGAGTTGATTGGTAGGGTCGCATTTAAACGGGTGCATGTCTGTCGCCAGTCCCGGCGTTTCTTAGCCGCGAGCAAATTACGAACGTGTCGCTGGAGTTGCCGGTGGCGTCGTAGTGTGTCCGGGTCACGCGTGCGGAGGAAGGCACGGTAGAGACGACGGGATTCACGGAGGAGGAGAACGGCCTGTGGGGGTAAGGTAGGACGGTGGGGGTGGATGGCGACAGTAGGAACGTGGGCCTCCACGGCCTCAGACAAGGTCTGCTGGAGAAAGGAGGCGGCATGGGTGACATCGTCAGGGTGGTGGTAGGTGAGAGGGTGGCTATTGACCTGGGTGGAAAGGGTATCCCGGTAGGCATTCCAGTCGGCTCGGGAATAGTCGTGGACGTACTTAGGGGGAGGAGCAGTACGAGGGTCGGGGCGAGGGCGACGACCGTCTGAAACAGTGAGGAGGACCAGGAGATGGTCGCTACCAATAGGCTCCAGGACATCCACCGTTATGCGGCCAAGGAGGTTGGGGGAGGATAGGACAACATCAGGAGTGGAGTTGGATTCGGGACGGGTGTGCTGGGGGATGGGAATGAGGTCGCCTTGAAGGGAGGATAGGAACCGATGCCACCGCCGTAACTGGGCGGCGGAACGATGATGGATGTTGAGGTCGGCGGCGATCACGTAGGAGGAGAAGGTACGGTCAATGTGGGAGAGGAAGTCGAAGGGAAGAGGAGCGTTGGGGCGAACATAGATGGTGGCGCAGGTAATGGTAAGGCCGGGGAAGAAGACACTAAGGATCAGGTGTTCGGTGGGGTCGGGAAGGAGAGGTTGGAGCCGAACGGGGATCTGGCGGTGGTGCCCAATGGCAACTCCGCCACGCGCAATTGGGAGGGGATTATCGGAGCGGTGGAGGAGGTAGGGTGAAGTGTGGACTGTGTGGTGGGGTTGCAGGAAGGTTTCATTGAGGAGGAAGGCATCCACGCGGTGGGTGGCAAGGGTGTGCAGGAACAGGTTTTTGTTGGCGGGAAGGGAGCGTATGTTTCTTTACAGATATGCAGATGTCTTATAAAAGTCAGTTCTAAATTAACACTATTCAAGAACAAAACACTTTCTGATGAAGGAAAATATACTACTGTGATACAAATACACGAGACTTAAATGTAGACGTCAAAGACTGTCATCAAACTCCAAAAAGCAGGTGGCACCGTTAAGTGTACAATATGCCCCTAACTGTTGAAGACCTATCGAAGGAATGACCAGCGCAACCACGTGTGTTAGGACGAAGGCTCGGTCACGCTAGGTGGCGTAACCGTCTCGATGCACGTTTAAAGAGCACCATACACATTCGTGGCCAATGTAAGTATTATATTTAAATTCTTAAGAAATAATGCAAAAGAGAGTGAAGATTTATATGCTGGCTTTTGAATATTTATTAGAAAGAGAGATGTTTTGCCCGTATATGGGCAAGGAATTCTTTAATATTTTACATACTGATACGCACTTCCCGCAATTGTCTCTTAAGCATTTACGTATAATACTTACATGGGCCACGAATGTGTGTGTGGCGCTCTTTAAACGTGCATCGAGACGGATACGCCACCTAGCGTGACAGAGTGGACTCGCTTTCGTGAGGACGACGGTTCAAACCCCCGTATGGCCATCTAGATTTAGGTTTACCGTGATTTCCCTAAATCGCTCTAGGGAAATGCCACGGCGGTCCTTCCTCATCCTTGACTCAGTCTGAGCTTGTGCTCCGTCGCCAATGACCTCAATGTCGACAGGACGTTAAACCCAATCTTCCTTCCTCCTAATACACACGGTTACGCTAGTCATTGTTTGTATGGAACTTCGACACTTAGGGTCAAACTGAGCGATTAATGGTGCTACTTGTTTTCTAGATTTGGGTGATGACAGTCTTTGACTTCTACACCAAAGTCTCGTGTATTTGTATCTAAATGGTATGTATTCCTTTACCAAAAGTGTTTTGTTCCTAAATATTGCTCGTTTAGAACGGACTTCTATAAGACATTTGCGTTTCTGTAAAAGTTTGTAGCATAACATCTGTTACTTTCTCTGTTTATAATAGGTCTTCAGACAACTGGTCAAGCTCGAAACGCGTCATGACAGTCAATAAACAAACTCAGAAAAAACTAGCGACTGTTTTAAAGCAACCACGCAGATTTTTTAAATTCCTTCCAATAATTATAAGCAAACAGATTTCAGTAAATAGTATTTTTTTAAATAGAATTCCTTACCATCTGTGATGTCTGGTCCCACAAATTGGTGCATATAAAAATAAGTGATTTATGCCTTCCACCACGCCGTAATCAGAAAGTGGAAATGACATGCTGATACGTCATGCACTGATGAGCCAAAACTTTATGACCAACTGCTAAATGGAAGACCTTTGGTAGGCAGTGCGGCAGTGATTTTGAGTGGTATGGATTCGACAAGTCCGTGATAGGTTTCCGGAGGAATGTGGTACCAGACGTTTACTCACAGGTCACACGCATTCCGTAAATTACTGGCCAGTGGTTTGTAGATGTGGACCTAGCGCTCGGTAACTTCCCAGATGTGTTCCATAGGATTCAGATCAGGCGAATATGGTGGTCAAGACATCAACATGAGTTCACTATCAGGCTCTTCAAACCACTGCATCATCATTCCGGCCTTATGACACGGACGGTTATGCTGCTGGAAGATAACATTGCCAATGGGGATGACATCAAGCATGAAGAGATGATTATAATCAGCTACAATGCTCACGTGGTTCACAAATGCCGTGGTGCATTCGATTACTACCACAGACCTCACGAAAGGCCAGGTGACTTCCCCTTAGCATAATACTGCCCTCATAGGCATGCATCCGTGGCGCGTTGCATCGTTCGAGCAGGTGTTCGCCTGGGTGACGGCGGTGTAACAAGGAACGTTGTTCATTCGTCCCATTTCCATTGCTCCACAGTCTAATGATCCCACGCTCACTGTTATCGTCATTGACGATATCGTTGGCTCAACATGAGAACATGTAGGCTTTGTCTGCTGCGAAGCCCCATTTTCTACAATGTACGCTGAACGATATATTCCGAAACACCTGTGCCTGCACCAGAACTGTACTCTGTCATCAGATCTGCCACAGATTGCCGATTATCCTGCTTTACAGAACGGTCAAGCATCCAACCTTCAGGTTCTGTGATGAGGCTTGGACGTTTCAAACCTTGTAACCTACTCGTAGTTTCACCAACCATTTTCCATAGATGCTTACGACAATAGCACTCGAACTGTCGACTATCTTCTGTGGCCCATATTGTCGCTAGAACGGATCTCTATTCCTTTTTTTTTTTTTTCTCAGTGCGTCGGAAGTCCCATCGCCTCGAGGCGACCTTCACCTCACCAACGTGTGGAAGAGGTGAGGGCGATGTTCACTTATATCACTTTGGAAAAGGATTTTTAGTGCCAAAGTGGTCCATAAGCGTACCTCCGACAGTACTGTTCTCAATTTTTTGATGCCATGACGGCTAATGTTTTAGGCGCTGCCGGCCGGAGTGGCCGTGCGGTTCTAGGCGCTACAGTCTGGAGTCGAGCGACCGCTACGGTCGCAGGTTCGATCCTGCCTCGGGCATGGATGTGTGTGATGTCCTTAGGTTAGTTAGGTTTAATTAGTTCTAAGTTCTAGGCGACTGATGACCTCAGAAGTTAAGTCGCATAGTGCTCAGAGCCAATTGAACCATTTTTAGGCGCTTTGAATCGGTGCCGGTGACGTTGATTCGTTGTGCCTATGTGTTCCAGCACTCTTACGATGCCACGAACCTGGTAGATCTCACTATATAGATTCGTTGATCGCTTCTGACTAACGTACCCACGTGGGAGGCTTGGTGCACGTTTTCGATTCTTGAGTATCTGTTCCCTCTCAAAATCCACCTAATACATTTATTTTGGACTATTTGCATTTCGTTGACACTGGTTTTACTAGTTAAAACTCCAGACAGTACTGCCATAGATTATCTTTGATAGCACCATACTGCCGGCCGCGGTGACCGTGTGGTTCTGGCGCTGCAGTCCGGAACCGCGCGACTGCTACGGTCGCAGGTTCGAATCCTGCCTCGGGCATGGGTGTGTGTGATGTCCTTACGTTAGTTAGGTTTAAGTAGTTCTAAGTTCTAGGGGACTTATGACCTAAGATTTTGAGTCTCATAGCGCTCAGAGCCATTTGAACCATAGCACCATACTCTTAAGTAGTCTAAGTTTCGTAGAGACTTTCAGCTCATTACTCAGGAAAAGGAAGATAAGTTTCTTTCCCATCATGAGCGTTTTTGTTCCTAGTACTTCTACATGTTGGAGGAAGAACAAATATTGGTGTGGTTTTACACCTAGGTACCGGACAGCAGGTCTAATTGAGATGATCCTGTCTTGCAGTCGTAACGTGTCACGAAGTACAGTCCTTTTCTTGCTGAAGTAGACAACAGTTGTCTTCTCTGCGATCAGTTTGACGTTGTTCTTTCTGCACCATTAAATAGTGATATCTAACTGGCGTGGGAGACGACGAATGGGTTCAAATGGCTCTGAGCAATATGGGACTTACCATCTGTGGTCATCAGTCCCCTAGAACTTAGAACTACTTAAACCTAACTAACCTAAGGACATCACACACATCCATGCCCGAGGCAGGATTCGAACCTGTGACCGTAGCAGTCGCTCGGTTCCAGACTGTAGCGCCTAGAACCGCTCGGCCACTCCGGCCGGCTAGACGACGAATGTTTTTCTCGTGTCTCCGCACGTACCGAAAAACATTTGCTGTGGAGGAACCTGGTAATTTATCGGGTATAACAGTCCGGTATACTTGTGGTCTGCTGAATTTTCCTGAGCAGGTTCTCCAACAAAATCATAGGCACTTCAATGTCCAGGAAGACGAGAGCTGTTGACATTGTGCGATTAAACTTCTTTATGGTAAGCTCAATACGTTGCAACAGTTGGAGCTCTGCAGAAACCTTTGATAGGAATCCGAATTGTGATTTTCCTTTCGTCCCTGTTCGGCTTACATCGTTTCATTTCACTGTCACGTGGCCGCAGTGCTATCAGTCGGCATTCAGTCTGCCGGTGGGCAGTGGTTATAACGTCTTAGCTGATCAGTGCAGGTGCTATACAAAGCTGTAACGATTGAACGTCAGCCCAGCTAAAGTAAATGCAAATTTCCTTGTGCAGCAGAGTCCGACACTCTAAGGCCTGTTAGGCATCACTAGCATTATTTACGCGTAACTAGAAGGCTGGAGGATTAGGGCGTAAGATCCCGACGATGTCGTGATCACCAGAGACAGAGCATAATACTGGATCTGACTAGCGTGAAGAAGGATAGTGGCCTTGTCCTTTTCAAAGGAACTATCTCGGTATTCGCCTTAATCTATGTAGGAAAACCAATGGGTAGGTTGGGTCTCTCTCCCTCTGAATACGAGTATAGCGGTTTAACCACTGAGTGTATGTCTCTGTTATGCATTCAGCATTTTTCAGTATCTGCGAGGCTTGCAATTCTTGGCCACAGTTGTTACGAATCCTATTTTTGAATTTAGGTAAGGTATCTTCCGTTGGAACATGTATGTTATCCGCTTTATTGGATATCACTGCTTCCTTACCAATAGAAACGGCAATCTCGTTTCCCAGTATGTAACTGTGGGTTTTAATCCAATTGATGGAGAAATTTCAAAGCTTACTTTCATACTCTCACTCTTTGTTCCACCCCAGATTCTTTAATAACATGGCGAGGGAGCCGTTTGACTTGATGCTCTGCACATAACGGTGAATTACTATGTAGTGCATGCAGTTTATTAGGACACATGTGACCTGACCCGGCTTTGCACAGGTAACACTAATTATCTACGTCCTAATGACCTGCCTGGCATAGAGGTAATAAATTACGTACACAAATCTTCCTTACAAATCAGTCTATTTAGTAGTGAAAACTGTATCAAAATCCCTATAGTAGCTCCTGAGATTATTCTTCACACAGACAGTAAAACGTGGCGAGGAGCTTTAGTTTATAGCATGTAGTGACGCAAGCTATACCTGCATTATACACTGATAAGCCAGAACATTATGACCACAGCCCACCGCGACCTTGGATGCCGCCTGGCGGTGTTGTGGGCACGTGCCGCGGTAACAAAAGTATGTAAGCGTAACAGACAGAGACAGGAGACAGGGATCACCCTAGCGAAAATATGGACTGCAAATGGGGAAATCCATTGAAATTAGCGACTTTGACAAAGGGCAGATTATTATTACGCAGAACCTGTGAACGAGTATCTGGGAAACGGCGAACATGGTCGAATGTTCACGTCGTGAGCATCTGTGGAAAGACGAAGAATGACAGTGAAAATACCACTAGGTGCTAAATGATTGGAAGTCCACGACACTTCACAGAACATGGTGTTCGGAGGCTTGTCTGCTCTGTAAAATAGGATAGATGGTGACCTGTCGCATCTCTGCCGAAAGAGCACAATGCTGGAGCACGTACAAATGTTTCGGACCACTCCGTTCATAGTACTTGTTGACCCAACGACATCGTCAATTACGATTGTAGTGGACACGGTACCATCAGGTTTCGACTGTCGATCAACGGAAACGTGTCGGCTCTTCGGGTGAATAACATTTTTGCTACACTAGGTCGATGGTCGTGGCCACAAACGCTGTCATCGAGGTGAACGGCGGCTCGAAACGTGCAGCGGACCAGGGCGCAGGCTGGTGGGAGCAGCATTATGCGCTTGCATCTCCTGCACTTGCATGGGACCTGTTGTAGCAATCGAAGACACGCTGCAGCTGCGAGCCGCCTGCGTCCCTTCATGCTCGATGTCTTCCCCGATGGCGATGTCTTCTATCAGCAGTATAATTGTCCGTGTCTCGGCCATGCTACAGTGGTTTGAGGAGCACATAATGAACTCGCGTTGATGTCTCGGCGACCAAATTCGCCTAGTGTTAATCGTATGGAACCCATCTGGGTCGCTATCGGGCGCCATCGCCGCATACGCAAGTCAGCGGCCCATTATTTACGAGAATTACGTGATCTGTACGTAGACATCTAATGGCACGTACCTCCACGAACCTACAAACAAACTATTGGATCCATGATACGCAGAATCAGTGATGTAATTCGTTCCAAAGACGGACAAACAACCTATTAAGCAGGTGGTAATAATTTTTTGGCTCATCAGTGTATATCCTGCATCGGACTCTTCTCGAACCCCAAACAAAGCTAACATCAAGGTCTTCACACGTCAGACACAGGAACTCTCGCAAATATAGTGACGGTTTTATGGCGTGACTGTATTAGTATATATATATAAATGACCTAGTAGCTAGTGTCGGAAGTTCCATGCGGCTTTTCGCGGATCATGCTGTAGTATACAGAGAAGTTTCAACATTAGAAAATTGCAGCGAAATGCAGGAAGATCTGCAGCGGATAAGCACTTGGTGCAGGGAGTAGCAACTGACCCTTAACATAGACAAATGTAATGTACTGTGAATACATAGAAAGAAGGATCCTTTATTGTATGATTATACGACAGCAGAACAAACACTGGTAGCAGTTACTTCTGTAAAATATCTGGGAGTATGCGTACGGAACGATTTGAAGTGGAATGATCATATAAAATTAATTGTTGGTTAGGCGGGTACCAGGTTGAGATTCATTGGGAGAGTCCTTAGGAAATGTAGTCCATCAACAAAGGAGGTGGCTTACAAAACACTCGTTCGACCTATACTTGAGTATTCTTCATCAGTGTGGGATCCGTACCAGGTCGGGTTGACAGAGGAGATAGAGAAGATCCAAAGAAGAGCGGCGCGTTTCGTCATAGGGTTATTTGGTAAGCATGATAGCGTTACGGAGATGTTTAGCAAACTCAAGTGGCAGACTCTGCAAGAGAGGCGCTCTGCATCACGGTGTAGCTTGCTGACCAGGTTTCGAGAGGGTGCGTTTCTGGATGAGGTATCGAATATATTGCTTCCCCTTCTTATACTTCCCGAGGAGATCACGAATGTAAAATTAGAGAGATTCGAGCGCGCACGGAGGCTTTTCGGCAGTCGTTCTTCCCCCGAGCCATACGCGACTGGAACAGGAAAGGGGGGTAATGACAGTGGCACGTAAGGTGCCCTCCGCCACATCCCGTTGGGTGGCTTGCGGAGTATAAATGTAGATGTAGATGTAGATGAACATCCATGTTCCTGAAAGGTGGGGCAGTCAGGGCTCTGCCCCGGGTCGCTAGAGGATTGGGGGCCCCTCACACCTCACACATGAAAGAGGCAAAAAAACGGGAAGTTTAAATTGAAGAATTAGTAAAATTGATCAGTCAGGTGGAGTCCTTCCCTATAATCAAACTTGGTTTTGGAAACTTTGCTAACGTGAAGATATGTGAATAATTTAGACAACTATAGCTAACAGACAATAATGTGTTCATTGCAAGTATGAACTCGTAAACGAAACAAAACATAAAACGCAGAGTTAAAGTTCACAGAAATTTTGTATTTTATTGAATTTGAAAAGGCTTAAATTTTTTGGTAGTTCAGTGAAGATGCCCTTTGCTAAGATTGGTGGTGGCCAAAAGCAAATGAATACAAGCGCACACTCCGCAGCAGAGTGAAAATTTCATTCTGGAAACATCCCCCAGGCTGTGGCTTAGTCACGTCTCAGCAATATCCTTTATTCCAAGAGTGCTAGTTCTCCAAGGCCTGCAGGAGAGCTTCTGTGAAGTTTGGAAAGGTAGGCGATGAGGTACTGGCGGAATTGAAGGTGTGAGGACGAGTTATAACTCGCGCTTGGGTAGCTAAGTTGGTACAGCACTTGCCCGCAATAGATAGAAGTCCCGAGTTCGAGTCTCGGTACGGCACACAATTTTAATCAGCCAGGAAAGTTCAAGACTTTCATATTATGTGATTTTCGTCAGCAGAGGCCACACACAGGCAAATATGTAAGTAGTCTCACTCTTCCACTGTTTCGTATTTTTCCCAATATTACGTATTTTTCTCCCATTTTCGTGTGTTTTCCGTATTTTCCACAATTTTATGTGTTATTCCACATTTTTCGTACCTTATACAACTATGGAAGTTCTATCCCACCGTTCCAGATGTTGCATCGGCGTTATGATGCTCTCAGCCGATGAATTATGATTGTTCCAACAATCACGTCAGAGATGATTACGCCTATAATAATGCAACTTCTTGGCCATTGCTGGTATGGAGCAGTGTTCGTGGCTATACACCTCACTTCAGCGTTGGAGAGGTGGCTCTACCCCAACAGGTGCGTTACTTTTCGCTAGGGTGGTCACAGTTACCGCTCAGGACTATCTCTAGGTGTGTATTTTCTAACGCTTTGCTACACACGTAGTATCTTTTGTTGGAAGCATCAAAATTTTTGCTGTGATGTCACACAATCCAGTAATGTGGCAGTAGCTTAGCAGGAGGTTTATCTGTCGTGGTGTGGTGTTTCTTATACGTACAGCATCTTTGGCTGTAAATGGGCTGTACTTATAGAATTTGCTATGACATCATTAATATGAGGTGAGTCATTATTCCTACTGTGTTCATTTGTAACACACACATTATGATGTCAACCGCACACACGGACACACACACACACACACACACACACACACACACACACACACACAAACACATAATAAAGTGGTGCCTTAGGCCTTAGCAATGACGTTGACGTAATGTCGAGAGCGAACTCATGTAATTCGATAAAATGTGTAAAACTGTGGAATATACGAAAATGGGTGAAAATATGTAAAAATGGTGGGGAATGAGAGTACTTAAATATCTGCCTGTGTGTGATCCCTGCTGGTGCCTCGAATAACGAAATATTAAATTGTTATTGACAAATAGAGCTCGAGTGACGTGACGTAATGTATTTTGTTATTAACAAATAGACACAACCTCCTCCTATGGGGCCCACTCAAGTGTCCAAGTTATGAAACATGAAGATGGGGAAGAGCTGCTTCAATAGCAATGATAATAACTTGGTCACATGCTACATTGTGATTGAATGAGAGTATAATGACGTCGATGCGACATCAGGAGCAATGGATGAAGCTCATTGGTCCATCATCTTATCAGTGACCCTGAAATGACATCATTATCTCGCTCAGTATGCCTACTGCTATCCTACTTTCGACTTCAATCGAAACAGCTACTCCCGTCAGCCACTACTCCAAGAGTGAACGATTAATACTTCTTATGATGGATCAGGGAATACACAGTACTGCGACAAATTACCTATCGCCGAAACACAACATTAAACAATGACGCCTATAGTGGTAAGTCTACTGCGCACGGTATCATTTGATCGCCACAGCGAGAAGAATTAACATACTCCTATTAACCGTTTGAACTGCAGCGACATCTACCGATCCAGTACTAGAGAGATGAGAAGCCTAGATAACGAAGGCACACTGTACTGGGATTGTTAATACGAACTGCATTGGCACTAAGACGAAAGCTTTAATTATACGTATGTAAGCGGAAACAAACTGCATTTCTTTCCCTATTAAGACACCTATGACTTAAAAGATAAACTAATCGTTCGACAAAAATACAGCTAATGTTTGAAATTCGACTATAATCGTTAGAAATTCTCACGAAAAAGTAATATTTCTTATAATATGTGCGTGGAACACGTGAGTTTCAAGACACGCTCGACTTTTCGAATAAAAACGGATATCAACACGAACTATCTCTGATAAACAGTCTGGACGACTCGTCCGCAAAATCGAATTACGCTGAACGTAACTGCAGTGTCGAAGACGTCCATATTTATTAATTTTATGTACCAGTGAGAATTTATGTTATGCGTCCTCATGAAGGTGAAATTCAATTTGGCGCCTGTGATTTGGGCACCACGGAATGGCGGAACTCAGATTTTTCTTGTTGGCTTACCTATTGATTGCTATCGTTGCTCCGCGTTCTTACTGCATTTCACAGTTTTTTTAAGTACATGAAATGTATTGGCTGTTGTGAATAGGAACGACCATCAGCTGTATAACGAAATAACGACAATGAAAATATGTGCCGGACCGGGACTCGAAACCGGATTTACTGCTTTAAGTGAGTGGTCGACTTAACCGCACTGGCTATTCCGTGTGCGGCTCAGGGCCAGGCTCAAACTTCCATGTGTCGTCATTTCTTGCGTCATTTCTGACAGGTGACACGAACGTAAGCACCCTGTCTGATCACCTACATCCATTCATGGTTGGTTGGTTGGTTTGGGAAGGAGACCAGACAGCGTGGTCATCGGTCTCATCGGATTAGGGAAGGATTGGAAAGGAAGTCGGCCGTGCCCTTTCAGAGGAACCATCCCGGCATTTACCTGGAGCGATTTAGGGAAATCACGGAAAACCTAAATCAGGATGGCCGGACGCGGGATTGAACCGTCGTCCTCCCGAATGCGAGTCCAGTGTCTAACCACTGCGCCACCCCGCTCGGTCATCCATTCATGTCCATTGCGCATTCCGACGGACTTGGGCAATTTCAAGCAGGCCAATACGACAACCTACACGTCCAGAAATGCTACAGAGTGGCAACAGGGACACTCTTCTGAGCTTAAACACTTCCACCGGCCACCAAATTCCTCAGACATGCCATTATTGAGCATATCTGGGATGCCTTGCAACATGCTTTACAGAAGAGATCTCAAACCCCTCGTACTTTTACAGATTTATGGACAGCCCTGCTGGATGCATGGAGTCAGTCCCCTCCAGCACTACTTCAGACGTTAGTCGAGTCCATGCCACTACATGTTGCGTCACTTCTACGTGCTCGCGGGGTCCATATACGATGTTAGGCAGTTGTACAGTTTCTTTGACTCTTCAGTGTATATTGCACACCCGGTGAAACAGTTTTGTCATGGCTGGTTCTTCCAAGGATATCAGCAGTTCTCAGGGAATGTCGTCTACTCCAGCAGCCTCGCTTCGGCTTAGATTTTCCGGTGTTATGTAAAATTCTTAGGAAACTATCCAGCGATGATAACTAGCCGGGGGCGACGGGGGCGGTGCCCGGAAGGTCGAGGTGCCTCTGGTATTTAAAATAAATAGAAAAAACTAGGAAACATTAAAATGGGAAGGAAAATCGGAAAATTTTGTAAAATCGATCAATCAAGATAAGTTTTCCCTAGGTTAAGTAAATGAGTTTGTTTTGGAAACCATTCTGACGTAAACATATGTGATTCATCTGCCTACTTTACCCAGGTCAAAGATCAATCTACATTAGGATATGGACATCAGTGAACTAAATGTATAGAACGAAATGGACTATATGTGAGCAGCTGTTTCGGCCAAGACTATGATACAGCAACCGTCAAGTGTGGTGTGTACAATAGTGTGCAAAAAGAATCAAATCATAATTTAAATTCAGTCCTTAAAGCCGCTGTAGAGGCTAAGAGGCTAATCAAGAAACATCACTGTATTTCGAAACAGATGATAACATCTACAATATTTTTGTCACAGGATGTTACGGTGGTAGGATTTAAAACTGTATTCCGCGAGAACTTCCAGAGCAACGCTAAAGACACCAACTTCAACGCGCGGAGCTGGCAGATAAGAAACGTGTACACACAGAAATTAAGCTCTGACAAACATTCGTAAGAATAAGAAATGTATCAAACGAAGTATAGTAATCGGTCTTAAAAACACAATGTTACCCTTTTCAGTTTCAGTATAAACCAATACATTAGTTCTTACGGTCTGAGAGTATGTAAGATGCAGTTACATATGACTCCATAGTCACTGTCCAAAAGAAAGATGGAAGGTAAGGGTTCAAGTACCGTCGACGACAAGATGATTAGAGACGGAGCGCCATGTTGGGTAGAGAAAGGATGAGTAAGGAAGTCGGCCATGTCCTCTTGAAAGGGACCAGCCCAGCATTTGTCTCGAGCGGTTTGCGGTGAAATTATGGACAATCTCAGCGTGGATGGATGGACGGGGATATGAATCACCGTATTCCTGAATGGAAGGCCAGTGTCTTACCATTGCAACATATCGCTCGATTGCTCTCAGAAACAGCTAACATCAAAGAATCATGCGACAAATTACTTGGCGAAACTTTCAACATCTGTGAAACATGGGCTACCGAGCGTTAAGTCCCTAACAAGGGAGTTAAAGCAGTCGAGAAGCACTTTGGGGATCTTGTACGAGCACGAGAGGCTGATACAGCCCCTAACTGGACATAAAGTAACACTTTTTATCCAGTAATTGTCAACGATTATTCGCAGCTCAGTACCTGGTTTTAAGGAATGAAGCTTGTTACAGACGCCTTCGTAGCAAAATACCCTTTTTTCATAAGTACTGCCCGCCTGTGACGAAGATCTTAAAAATTAAGTTCTTAAGTTTTTCAGTGACATTTTACCTTGATATTTCTCTTCTGTACAGATAATTTCATTTAAAGCCATCCTGATGCATCTAACAGAACCCCCGACCGTTGTAAAAGTTGAAGGTTCTTTCTCTATGCTAGAAACACTACTAAAACATTCACAATCTACAGTGGTTCAGAAATGGGTACCCGTTTTGTAAACACTATCAACAGAAGAAAGGTGGCGCGAATGCTTACTGGTTTGGTTGTCTGGTGAGAGAGTGGAACGGAAATCTTGGAAAATTTTAACTAATAGTACTCTAAGAAATACACCGCGTGTCTCTCAAGTACGTGCTTGGAATACTCCAAGACTCATCTTTCAAAATAGAAACCCCGAACGTTCTTTAGCCCCCTACGTATATATCCCGCAGAGATCACATTATGAAAATAACCGCTCGCATAGAGGTGCAGAAGAAGTCTTCCCACGCTCCATCCACAAGTGGAAGAGGATAACACTTTAACGTATGGTCTAGTAAAAAGTATCCTCATGCAATTTGCAGCGATCCGCCGACTACAAATGAAAATTTGGACCTGTAAATTATGTAGGAAATTAAAGAGAATGGATATTGATTTTTCTAGAGCAGGGGATCATTTCGCGCATAGGGGCTACAAGAAATGGAATTTGAGTAAGACGAGAATTTAGAGCACTAAGCACATACGTTTCATTAATAGTTTACATTTTTATATGGATATTCAAACTTACGTACTTCTTTCAAATTATTTATTCATTCTCGTTTTCAGTAAAACGAAAAACCAGCCAAAGTTGCAAATTTCACTTTTTTGTTCACTCGATAGCTAGTTTTGGGGTCGGGACCCATTTTCAAATCGACATACCACATCGTGGAATTGATATTTCCAAAAATGCAAAAACCATGTCAAAAATGTGCAAACGAACAGTTACAGAGTAGACAGACCTTTATGCGCTATAACAGAAGTTTCTGACCTAAAATTATCTCAGTATGCTGGAAGTTCGGATTCTTGTCTTATCTTGCAGTACGTACAGTATCAGATATTATTTCACTTTTGTGACATTATTCAGTTTCTTCAATTGGTTTTTATGTTATTATTATGAACCTAAGATGATTTTCATAAACTGTTTTGTTTTGTATGTAATTAAGATGTCCCTAGGGTAGTGTGCAGTATTTGTTATGTGCAATGCTGCAGGGGCGTAACAGCTCTATGCCGTTAATATAAATCGGGGGGAAATCGTTAAGCCGTACGGTTCTAGGCGCGTCAGTCCGGAACCGCGTGACTGCTACGGTCGCAGGTTCGAATCCTGCCTCGGCCATGGATGTGTGTGATGTGCTTAGGTTAGTTAGGTTTAAGTAGTTCTAAGTTCTAGGGGACTGATGACCTCAGATGTTAAGTCCCATAGTGCTCAGAGCCATTTGAACCATTTGAACCAAAATCGTAAGATTATACGAGGGTTGGAACTTAAATAGTGGTAACTATTTATTCACAACCGATACAAAAGAGTTACATGTTTGCACCTGTTACTGTCCTTCAAAGTAGTCACCAGCGTTGTGTAGAACCCGTTGCCATCGATGTGGAAGGCGTAGTATACCGTTAGCAGAGCCTGTTCTGTTGATGGTGCGAATGTAACGGTCTAGTGCCTGTCGAATCTCTGGAACAGTTCTGAAGCGAATGCCACGAAGTGGTTCCTTCATCTTCGTAATCAAATCAAAGTCACGAGGACTTAAGTCTGGGGAGTATGGTGGATGGTACAGTACTTCCCAGTCCCATCGACCGAACAGAGCGGCCACAGCTTGCGCTGTATGCGCCCGCGCGTTGTCGCGCAAAATGATGGGTGGGTTGCGCAGAAAGTGTCGCCGCTTCTTCCACAAAACTGGTCGCAGCTGATGCTCAAAACAGTAATACTGTTCATTGGCGGTCTGCCGTGGAGGAACGTAATGCGTTAGGATAACACCATCGCTACGGTCGCAGGTTCGAATCCTGCCTCGGGCATGTATGTGTGTGATATCCTTACGTTAGTTAGGTTTAAGTAGTTCCAAGTTCTAGGGGACTGATGACCTCAGAAGTTAAGTCCCATAGTGCCCAGAGCCATTTGAACCATTTTTGATAACACCATCACAGTCGTACACGAGAATCAACATAACTTTCACCATACTGGGGCTCTGACGCACTTTCGACTTGCGCGGCGACACATAATGACGCCATTCGTTGGATTGGCGTTACAGTTTTGGCTCGTACGATGTGGCCCATGTCTCATCCAGTGTTACGATACGGCGTAAGAAAGCCTCTCCTTCGCGCTCATAGCGCTCCAAGTGCGTCTGAGCAGCGTCGTAACGCATCCATTTCTGCGGAACCCATCGTGATGCAATTTTTCGCATGCCCAGGCGTTCCTTCAGGATCCGAATCACAGTCGTATGCGCTAATCCGGTTTCGTGGGCGAGCTCACGAATCGTATGGCGTCGATCACTGTCCACTAACGTGGCAACAGCATGCACTTCTTCTTCAGAGACGCTAGGACGACCTGCGCGATGCATGTTTGCCACAGTTTGCCGACCTTCGTTCAAGGCTTTTACCCAACGTGCCACTGTTCTGTACGGAAATGCCGATTCCCCGCAGGCCTCTTGAAGACCTTGATGACTCTGTCGTGCTGTACGACCTCTGGCACATTCAATCTTGATCCAACTCCGTTGTTCCTGTTTCGAAAACGTAGTGACACCGTTACGTTAGACCGCTCGCTCACAAGTGACTGTGTTTCCCTCGATTTTGCCCACGCCAGTGACGTGGGACGGGCGAGTCCATTTGCTCAACAACGTGTGCTATCAGCGACATTAGTAGATTCCATTTCATAGTGCCTCCACTACAGTGTTGCCACTATTAAGTTCCAACCTACGTATTTACAGTAAAGTAGATGGTTGTAAGGTTTTTCTTACTTATTTCACTTTTTGTTCTTAAGTGGGAGGGGAGAGGCCGGGAAATAGTGTAATGCAGTGTGTGTGTATGTGAGGGGGGCAGACTGGCTGTGAAAGACGACGAGTGGGCGACGTTTCGTTGAGATAGATATGGGGTGGGGAGGGGGTAAGCGTGTAGGAGGTGCAAGGGCCTCTACTTTATGTATTTGCCCCAGGGCTCCCAGAACTGTACTTAAGCTCCTGGTGCCTAGTGTAACTATCACTGATGGCTGGAATTAAATGTTCCAACCCTTCGCACTTTGTTTGCCTAAATGTATCTATGAAGACACTGACAAAGTTCCTCGCGGATCCCGCGCTCGAAGAACAGCAGCATGTTGATGTCAGTTGACAGTTCCACTCAGAGTGTATGCTCTTGAGCGCTGCGACGCACGCTAAGCCAGGCGCAGTGTAATAGTGGTAATAGTGCATGGTGTCGAGGCTGTTGTCTGACGTACATTCCGGCAATTTCAGACTTCAGTAAGGACGCGCACATCTGCGTCCATTCGCTCAAATTCGGTATATTAAATTCCCACCATACCTGCTGCGCGTGTTCATCCTCTTCATCAGCTATGGCATCACACGCTGGGGACTCTGTCACTGTCTTCATAGATACATTTAGTATCTATGCCCGCGCGCACACACTCACACGAGAGAGAGAGAGAGAGAGATAGAGAGAGAGAGAAAGAGAATAGTTTTTACCACTCCCCAAAGTAGCAGATACCTCGCTATCATATCCTCCACATGCGTCTATTAATGACGGCATTCTTATCCCCGGTTTTTGGAAAGCACACATTTGCAGAGAGGACTCCCCAAGCACTAACGCCACATACGCCAACATCTGTGAAAAATTAATATTCAAGCAAGTAAATGCATACAAACATTGAAAACGGAAGCACACATTATTATACTACTGGCCATTAAAATTACTACACCAAGTAGAAATGCAGATGATAAACGGGTATTCGTTGGACAAATACACTCCTGGAAATTGAAATAAGAACACCGTGAATTCATTGTCCCAGGAAGGGGAAACTTTATTGACACATTCCTGGGGTCAGATACATCACATGATCACACTGACAGAACCACAGGCACATAGACACAGGCAACAGAGCATCCACAATGTCGGCACTAGTACAGTGTATATCCACCTTTCGCAGCAATGCAGGCTGCTATTCTCCCATGGAGACGATCGTAGAGATGCTGGATGTAGTCCTGTGGAACGGCTTGCCATGCCATTTCCACCTGGCGCCTCAGTTGGACCAGCGTTCGTGCTGGACGTGCAGACCGCGTGAGACGACGCTTCATCCAGTCCCAAACATGCTCAATGGGGGACAGATCCGGAGATCTTGCTGGCCAGGGTAGTTGACTTACACCTTCTAGAGCACGTTGGGTGGCACGGGATACATGCGGACGTGCATTGTCCTGTTGGAACAGCAAGTTCCCTTGCCGGTCTAGGAATGGTAGAACGATGGGTTCGATGACGGTTTGGATGTACCGTGCACTATTCAGTGTCCCCTCGACGATCACCAGTGGTGTACGGCCAGTGTAGGAGATCGCTCCCCACACCATGATGCCGGGTGTTGGCCCTGTGTGCCTCGGTCGTATGCAGTCCTGATTGTGGCGCTCACCTGCACGGCGCCAAACACGCATACGACCATCATTGGCACCAAGGCAGAAGCGACTCTCATCGCTGAAGACGACACGTCTCCATTCATCCCTCCATTCACGCCTGTCGCAACACCACTGGAGGCGGGCTGCACGATGTTGGGGCGTGAGCGGAAGACGGCCTAACGGTGTGCGGGACCGTAGCCCAGCTTCATGGAGACGGTTGCGAATGGTCCTCGCCGATACCCCAGGAGCAACAGTGTCCCTAATTTGCTGGGAAGTGGCGGTGCGGTCCCCTACGGCACTGCGTAGGATCCTACGGTCTTGGCGTGCATCCGTGCGCCGCTGCGGTCCGGTCCCAGGTCGACGGGCACGTGCACCTTCCGCCGACCACTGGCGACAACATCGATGTACTGTGGAGACCTCACGCCCCACGTGTTGAGCAATTCGGCGGTACGTCCACCCGGCCTCCCGCATGCCCACTATACGCCCTCGCTCAAAGTCCGTCAACTGCACATACGGTTCACGTCCACGCTGTCGCGGCATTCTACCAGTGTTAAAGACTGCGATGGAGCTCCGTATGCCACGGCAAACTGGCTGACACTGACGGCGGCGGTGCACAAATGCTGCGCAGCTAGCGCCATTCGACGGCCAACACCGCGGTTCCTGGTGTGTCCGCTGTGCCGTGCGTGTGATCATTGCTTGTACAGCCCTCTCGCAGTGTCCGGAGCAAGTATGGTGGATCTGACACACCGGTGTCAATGTGTTCTTTTTTCCATTTCCAGGAGTGTATATTATACTAGAACTGACATGTGATTACATTTTCACGCAAGTTGGGTGCATAGATCCTGAGAAATCAGTTCCCAGAACAACCACCTCTGGCCGTAATAACGGCCATGATACGCCTGGGCATTGAGTCAAACAGAGCTTGGATGGCGTGTATAGGTACAGTTGCCCAAGCAGCTTCAAAACGATACCAGAGTTCATCAAGAGTAGTGACTGGCGTATTGTGACGAGCCAGTTACTCTGCCACCGTTGACCAGACGTTTTCAATTGGTTAGAGATCTGGAGAATGTGCTGACCAGGGCAGCAGTCGAACATTTTCTGTATCCAGAAAGGCACGTACAGGACATGCAACATGCGGTCGTGCATTATCCTGCTGAAATGTAGGATTTCGCAGGGATCTAATAAAGGGTAGGCCACGGGTCGTAACACATCTGAAATTTAACGTCCACTGTTCAAAGTGTCGTCAATGCGAACAAGAGGTGACCGTGACGTGTAACCAATGGCACCCCATACAATCACGCCGGGTGATACGCCAGTATGGTGATGACGAATACACGCTTCCAATGTGCGTTCACTTGGATGTCGGCAAATACGATTGCGACCATCATGATGCTGTAAACAGAACGTGGATTCATCCGAAAAAATGCCGTTTTGCCATTCGTGCACCCAGTGTGAAGTACGAACCCTAACATCACAGTTAAAATTTACCTTAACATAGGTAGGTAGGAATAGATTAGAGTGTCACCAGTGGAGCCGACAGGAGAAACGGAAACTGAAGATCTCGGAAGAAGAGCGGGAAAGAAGAAGAGAAAGAATGAAGAGGTTGTCGGAGAAGAAGAGGAAAATGCAGTCCACGAATGGGCTACCTGTGGTCCTACAGAGGCCGTAACGCAAGAAGAAGAAGAAGAAGAAGGAGAAGAAGTAGGTAGGAATACCCACAGGCTCACATGAACAATGTTTACTCGGTTTGGGCCACGATTGTCCTCATCAGTGTAACCAATAACTGGCAAATGTGATTAACCTTCGTACGACATTTACACTCAATGGGCAGCGTTCGAAAATCAGATATAGGGACACCGACTTCTCTAATTCAAAGCAACAGAGAGTAGTGGGTAGCTATATCTACAGTTTTGTTTCAACGTAATCAGTTGGTTCATCGAGCATTCCTATCAACTATCGTTACTACTAACGGGGTAAGCTGCCTTTATACACTACTGGCCATTAAAATTGCTACGCCACAAAGATGACGTGCTGCAGACGCGAAATTTAACCGACAGGAAGAAGATGCTGTGATACGCAAACGATTAGCTTTTCAGAGCATTCAAACAAGGTTGGCGCCGGTGGCGACACCTACAACGTGCTGACATGAGGAAACTTGCCAACTGATTTCTCGTACACAAACAGCAGTTGACCGGCGTTGCCTGGTGAAACGTTGTTGTGATGCCTCGTGTAAGGAGGAGAAATGCGTACCACCACGCTTCCGACTTTGATAAAGGTCGGATTGTAGCCTGTCGCGATTGCGGTTTATCGTATCTCGACATTGCTGCTCGCGTTGGTCGAGATCGAATGATTGGTAGCAGAATATGGAATCGGTGGATTCAGGAGGGTAATACGGAATGCCGTGCTGGATCCCAACGGCCTCGTATCACTAGCAGTCGAGATGAAAGGCATCTTATCCGCATGGCTGTAAGGGATCGTGCAACCACATCTCGATCCCTGAGTCAACAGATGGGGACGCTTGCAAGAAAACAACCACCCGCACGAACAGTTCGACGACGTTTGCAGCAGCATGGACTATCAGCTCGGAGACCATGGCTTCGGTTACCCTTGACGCCTCATCACAGACAGGAGCGCCTGCGATGGTGTACTCAACGGCGAACCTGGTTGCACGAATGGCAAAACGTCATTTTTTCGGATGAATCCAGGTTCTGTTTACAGCATCATGATGGTCGCAATCGTGTTTGCCGACATCCAGATGAACGCACATTGGAAGCGTGTATTCGTCATCACCATACTGGCGTATCACCCGGCGTGATGGTATGGGGTGACATTGGTTACACGTCTCGGTCACCTCATGTTCGCATTGACGGCACTTTGAACAGTGGACGTTACAGTGGCCGTGCGGTTCTAGGCGCTGCAGTCTGGAGCCGGGCGACCGCTACGGTCGCAGGTTCGAATCCTGCCTCGGGCATGGATGTGTGTGATGTCCTTAGGTTAGTTAGGGTTAATTAGTTCTAAGTTCTCGGCGACTGATGACCTCAGCAGTTAAGCCGCATAGTGCTCAGAGCCATTTGAACCATTTGTTACATTTCAGACGTGTTACGACCCGTGGCTCTACCCTTCATTCGATCCCTGCGAAACCCTACATTTCAGCAGGATAATGCTCGACCGCATGTTGCAGGTCCTGTCCGGGCCTTTCTGGATAAAGAAAATGTTCGACTGCTGCCCTGGTCAGCACATTCTCCAGATCTCTCACCAATTGAAAACGTCTGGTCAATGGTGGCTGAGCAACTGACTCGTCACAATGCTCCAGTCACTACTCTTGATGAACTGTGGTATCGTGTTGAAGCTGCATGGGCAGCTGTACCTGTACACGCCATCCAAGCTCTGTTTGACTCAATGCCCAGGCGTATCAAGGCCGTTATTACGGCCAGATGTGGTTGTTCTGGGTACTGATTTCTCAGGATCTATGCACCCAAATTGCGTGAAAATGTAATCACATGTCAGTTCTAGTCTAATATATTTGTCCAATGAATACCCGTTTGTCATCTGCATTCCTTCTTGGTGTAGCAATTTTAATGGCCAGTAGTGTATTAACTTCTGAGACAGCGCTAAGTCGAAACAAGACCACAGGAAGAGACGAAACTTTCTCAGAATTTGTGAGGTCCTTATGAAAGCAAGCCATGACCAAAATATTCTACCTGCTGTGCAAGATAGATGAAATACCGCCAGGCCTTGAAGAAAAATGTAATGATTTCAATTTCAAGAAAGGCAGGTTATTCATTAACTACATAAGGAACAAAGAAGGATTGGCATTAAGTTTTTAAATGTCCCATGTATGTTAGCACAACTTCGGATAGGACAAGGACGCGCAAGGAACAATTCTTGCCTGTACCTTTGAATCATTCAGCACCTTAAGTGATTGAGGGAATTAATGGAAAACCTAAATTTGGATGGCCGGATGTGGCTCTGAGTCCCGTTACTCCAGATAATGAGTAACCGCTGTGGCACCTCCATCAATCAAATCAGCAAGCAACAAAAGCCACTGCTGAAATAACGTCAGCCTTGCTAGTGTGGGAGAAACCGAACGAGTTCAGAAACATTACAAGAAGACGATATATGAATGCCATTTTCTAAGATGAAATATTTTATGAAATGTATATAGTCACAAGGAAATCCCTCATTTTATCTGTAAGTTCAAATTAATTATGATAAGCGTAGATTTAACTCTTTAAGGAATGATTAATTCTACGTTATACTGGGTTTTATAAATTGGCCTTGCATGTGTGTGTTGTTCTGCGTTGTCATCTATTAGCGACTGTTGCGCTCTCTTCGTATTCTCTATTGTGTGTACAATGAAGTGAAATATTGCGCTGGAAACGAAAATATGCAGTAAAAAAGGGCACAATTGAGAAAGCTGAAAGCTCTTGCTGCGAAGTTCCTGTTTAATGTTTCGCAAAAGTCAGCTTGTATGTACTTCCTACAGGACCCTGCGGCCTTGTTACCAGATTTGTAACCCACATTCTGAAGTGCAAGAGAAAAATATGTATCGCCGTTAAAACGAAGAGTCACCCGAAACACGAACAAAGTGGAAAAAACATCGGCGGGAGACAATATAACAGCTTCTCAACACGAAGGGGCCAGTTTTCTCAGCGTGTTTGCCAAATAAAAAGACAAAACGTAGTTCATCTCACTCATTCACAAATGCATTTTTAAGTATGGGATATCCTTCAAACAGGATAATCAAGAAAATTGGATTGAAGGAAAACGTAATTCTTTTTCAGGAATGTGCCCATATTTTCATTGAAGGTCTCATAGACATCACAGGGAAAGACTTCATGACGAATCCTTTGGGTACATGAGTGACACTTGGTTTTCCATGCGCTAATGAATAAATACGAATATTGCATATAGTTGTTTACCAAAAATATAGGTTAGAGAACTGTATTTGGGGGCACTGTCATTCTGGGGTCGTATCCTGTAGATTTTAATTACTCAAAGAACATAATGTTGCTCATGAAAACTGTATTCGTCAATCAATAGTAATGTATCTAGCTACAGTAGATGCAGATGCAATTTTCCATCATAATTCCTCAATTCACTCAAGCCTCGCACGGTTCACAACTTAATGTTACTACTTGGAATATCTCCTGGAAACGCATGCAACCAGAAATAAGTTGATGTGGGTTGGGCGAATGTACCACCCTGAATAACAGGTCCTCGTTTACGTCGTCTTATGGGTGGGTAGCACACTTTTACGTACATGCCCTACTGCTGTCTTAGCTGAAATAACAACAAGTTTAACACATCGTTATACAGTCAAATGAAATTAGAAAACAAATGTCTTTGGTCCTGGAGGACCAGTTATAGTAGCCAACACAAAAATACATTGATAAATTAAAAGCAATTATTTATTCTTATTCTTTCAAGTAAAACTTATGAATAGTGATCTTACAGCGTTTCAGATGGCGAATAAATGTTGACCACTATCTAAACATACGAAATATTAGAGAGCAGTAAGGTTTGCATAGACGCGAACAAGTGCTAGCAGATACCCATGAACTACCGTTTATTTAAATAGCGTGCAAAGAAAAAGTTCCAAAGCGTCTCAGATTCACCAAAGACCAACAGTTAATACATTAAAATACAGTCAATGTCTCATAGCACTGTCTTCCATTCCATTCGTGAAATGATAACGTATTTAAACCACGCGAGTCTACCACTCGCAAAATGTTTCAGTGCTGGCTCACGACCAGTTTATATCACAGAACGACAGCGAATTGGTCTAACTTCCGTGATGATGTCCAGAGACTATCACTCGAAAACTAGTAAAGTACGAAACCAGCGCGGCAGATCCATTGCCAAACATCTGAACGTTACTCAAAAAATGGCTCTGAGCACTATGGGACTCAACTGCTGAGGTCATTAGTCCCCTAGAACTTAGAACTAGTGAAACCTAACTAACCTAAGGACATGACAAACATCCATGCCCGAGGCAGGATTCGAACCTGCTACCGTAGCGGTCTTGCGGTTTCAGAGTGCAGCGCCTTTAACCGCACGGCCACTTCGGCCGGCAACGTTACTTCAAGCGGCACACATTCTATCCCGCTGAGTGGCGTTTTTGTTCCCTGCATCGCATTGTTAAGTTATTTCCTTGTTCTGACAGGGCTGACAGTGCTATGTTGCTGCACTTCAGTCGAGTGCATTAATAAAATATACAAACACACTTTATAAAAGATTTGATAGTATAAAATATGTACATGTTTTTAAAATGATTAAACCAGACAGTTGCACATTTAAGACCCCAAGTAAAATATTCATGGTTTTTTTTCAATAAAAAACACCGTCACTTGACGGCAGTCCTTCTAAAAACGGAGCCGTAAACCTTATTGAAGGTACAGGCACAGTAGATGAAGAAATATGCTGGAGGAAGTATTACCGTCGTTCAGCCTTTCGTCGCTAGGCAATGAAAACCTCGTAATTCAAACTGGTCAAATTTCACAGGAGAAACAAAAAACTAATTATAGAAATCAAATGGGGACCTGATTAGTCAAATGTAGTGGTTTCTGCTACACAATATGGATCTAGTCATTGGTACATAAGACTTTATTATGCACTTCAAATTGTCTGCCAGTTTTTGGAGTTACGAGGTTTTCACAGTTATTTTTTTGATAAGTGATGGAGATAAGAGGCATGTAACGAGAGCCCTGTTAAGAACTGAAATGAATGAATGCTTGATTTTTTTAAAAAACACTTACTTAAGCTTTGCATAATTTGTGTATTATGAAACATCTGTAAGGATACATTTTACAGATATAAAGTGAAATGAATAATTTCACATTGATCAAAATATTGGAATCTGGATGTTAATAAATTACATTGTTTAAAAAACATAGAAACAATGTTGTTAGCTTTAATTAAACTTTTATTATTGTAAACATTTGTGCAGTTTATTAACATTTATTATTGTTGCTATTCCTGCTACTATCACAATCACAGTCATAGGTGGCTGTAAACAAGTTTATTTTCGGCTGCATTTTTTTAGGCACGGACATGTTCTCTCATTAAAAACATGAGGCAGTGTGTCATAATATGAATGCACATCCTTAGGAAGGACCAGCTTTAGTTGTTGCAAATGCGTAAACTTTTCTGCACTGATCTTTAGTGGTGAGCTGTAGAGAGGGAGCACTGTAAATGAGCTAGGTATGTTTGACATCCTTCTTGGAAGTGGTTCCCATGTATCGCTTAATTTCAATTTATATTCCATTTTTCCGAAGTGATCATACTTGAGACACCGGATATCAGTCACTTTTGGATCCCCAATTTTGGATCCTGGCCGAATAGACGAATACAACGAGAGTTTATCATAGGACCTGAAACATGTGTGGTCCAAATAATTGACAACATAAGGTCTAGGACTTCGTCTTGCGGTAGTGCAAACTTCTACATAGCCAGTAGGAGTATAAATGTGTCGTTTTTTAACTTCCTTTCTATGGTGGAGTGCACAGAATCAGTTTCGATTCTGGTACGTGCATCCGTCGCTTTAGAAAATATCTTCTGAATCTTTTGGACGTACGTTTCTATAAAATGCACTAGTATACTGGCAAATTCCGAAGCTGTTAGTCCACCTTCACTCTCTTGCCAAAGGTAACAATAGCCATCATTACTTTTTAAATCATAGATGGATCAAATGGCTCTGAGCACTATGGGACTCAACTGCTGAGGTCATTAGTCCCCTAGAACTTAGAACTAGTTAAACCTAACTAACCTAAGGACATCACAAACATCCATGCCCGAGGCAGGATTCGAACCTGCGACCGTAGCAGTCTTGCGGTTCCAGACTGCAGCGCCTTTAACCGCACGGCCACTTCGGCCGGCAAATCATAGATGGTAAAGTTGTGGACCTTTAGTTTGCTTTTATAGTACAGTGCAGATGCTTTTAGCCTGGGAGAAAGCAGAAGTGCTTAAAGGTCCATTGTAAACACTCTAGCTGGTCCTAATTTATCACTATTTTTCGCTTCCCTTGCCACAGGTTTTCGGGCCGTATGCAAAGAGTATTCATTGTCTGAGACATTGCCTGTCTGGCAGAACAACAAAGATTGCACTGGTCCTTTTTAGGCGAAAATAAGTTAAGATTATTTTCATCGAATACCTTGCAGAACTGTTTGCAAGCAGCTGGGATTTGTCCTCTTTTCTTGCAAAATTGTATATATTCCCCATGTAGTTCTGATTTACTCTGCTAGTTAGGTTCCAAGTAGAGTTTTGTGGAAGAACGACGGCAGTAATGCGATTCCAGTTTCGCCAACTCTGCAAAAAAATATGATGTTGATTGTCGTCCACCTGAAACTTTCGTTGGTCTCTCCTGCATTTGAGGCCCTTCTGCAAGCGTTCTTCCTGGTGCACTAGATGCCCATGTTCTGACACTCCATTCGCCTAAGCACAAAGTATTCAGAAACATAGTCTTGCAGACAGCTTTTCTCTGTCCTTCTATTACAAAATTGTAATATAGTGTGTTAGAACGGTGAGATATATTAGATTCTGAAATTTCTGCGTCTTTTAACTGGAACGTAGAACACATGGCTTCTACCAAAAATTTTTCTTTCACCCCAAGACATATCCTCCCAGAAATGATTAATTATTAGCGGTCTCTGCTCTTCTGTAATATCATTGCAATTCCTGTTCCGATTTAAGGGAGAATGTTTACAAGTACATCGTGGTTTCATTTTTCTCCTACTTCTGTTCATTGTTGGTCTCTTTTAACCAAACTCATCTTTTTGCATTCCTAAATAATCCTGGCCCCTCATACGTTTTTCTTTCTGCAAACTTTGAAGTGATTGATTGCTTTTCCTTTTACGGCGCTGCTTAGTACTTTTTACTCCCACATCAACTTCGTCATCGTCGTCTTCCGTGCTGTTGTTACTGCTATGGTCATTTTTGTTTTTATCTGGATCATACATATCACTACTGCCACTGGAGATATTATCCTCGCTGCTGTGTTTGAAAAGACTTTCAAACTCAGAAGTGGAATTCGCCTCTGTATTGGCTTCTTTTTCCGCAGAATCTGTAGTGTAAACAATAATATTTAAATAATTTAATCGCCTCAGCTTTCAAAAAAGGATCTTACTTAAAGTTACAACAATATAAACTACGGTTTACCTTCATTTTGTAGGTTTACTCTTACTTTTGGTGCAGGACAAACAGGAACCTGACTAGAATCTCCTCCCGCTGATTTTATACGATATGACACGTTGTCGGCTTGTTTCACAAGGTTAAGAGTGAATTTACTCTTTTTACCCGTAACTGAAAATAAAGTAGTTACTGTAGAATGTATAGAATTCTGTAAAGTTCTAAACTTAAAACCTCGCATGTGCCGAGTGCATTCTGCTTTACGCGCGATGAAAAACTCGTAAATCAACAGTGTATTTAACGAGGTCAATATTAATTCTGTATATTAAAATACAATACATAAATACCTAGAAATACTAACATGTACCTGTAGCAATAAAGCAGTGTTGGGTCTGTCAGTCAAAAAGGTCACTATCACATCAAAAAACGTTTTAATCTCGGAGCATGTGTTCGCCCTGCACACCAACGATGGCGATTACCGGAGATGCGAGGTTTACAGCAGAAACTACAGATCGCTGGAGATGTGAGCTTTTCATTATTGCTGCTAGATGGCGACACCGTACAACTCGAAGGAGGAAGGTTTCAACAGGCTATGCAGTATGCGGCATAATTGTCTACATTTGGTAATGGAGTTACGAGGTCTTCATTGCCTAGCGACTTCATATACTTTCCTAGCGTACCAGTCTCCAACGTAACAGCCGAAATTTGGGAATATGGCCCACACTGAAATTTACGATAAATCAGGCGTACAGTTAACGTTATGAGGGGAGCACCCGTCTTGCTGGTCACTTTCGAGTCACACACGTAATTCGAAGTCAACCGATTCATCAATAAACAAGTGAAATACAATAACAAAATTTTCAAATGTAACTAAATGTCCTGATTATTTTGAGCTTCTCTTTGATCTCTTTTCAAGGGTACTCTCAGAATTTACATAGCCTGCAATTTAGTCAAATAGCATATATCTTTATTAATGGCCAAAATAGTTAATTATACGTTTATCTATCAAATACAACTTGAATCTGCATATATAATACGTTAGGAGAACGGGACTATTTAGAGGTAAACAATGTTGTATTCATATTATGCATATGTATGGAGAATTCGGCTTTCTGGCACAGTTACATAATTAAATATATTTAAAATATGGTCTAAGACTGACACCACTGGAAGCAGGGATATTGGTGACAACTGACACGTTCATCGCCCATCTGAGACCTCGTTCTTGACTATGGGTGTATGGATCTGCGTGCTATCGAATTTTTAAATATTTTGTATAGGTACTTATTCATACAAATAGTCGTTAATTTCTTAATTTTCGTAATACAGCTATTGGCTATGCGGAAATGTATTTGTCCCATTGATGCGAACATTTTTGTATATCGGGAATTTCTGTAACATTATTCGAAGATGTGAAACTTTATTTCTGTAATGTCCGCGCTGGTTCTTTTTCATAGCTTAACACGAGGTCCTCCATCATATTAGTTTCACGCGTTCACCGAATGGCATACCGATCACTTGCTCATTCCGGTAGCCCAGACATCCCCTACCCTGAAACACCACTCGGACATAGATTCTCACACTCCCGTGTTTACAATTCTGGGCCATAGACGGCAAAGAAGTGCGCATTGCCTAGCAGCCTGGGATAACGACACATCGGTTACGTTAACAACTGGTAACCTATAATGCTCCCAGAAGTTCATTAATGTTAGATAATAGCATCAAATTTTGTATGGTTTGAAGTAAGGACTAAATCACATCACAGTAGGAATAATTGTAATTAAAAATGAAATACTTTCTATCGCATAGATACCATTTATTCAGACATATTGTAACGCAGCAAGTTATTACGAGGTGACATTCGTTGCAGTAAGGCACACAGCCGTCTAGTTCGGTGGCTGCAGGATGGCTATCTCCTTTTTTTTTCACAGCACAGCTGACGCTGCCTACCGTGAGAACCGCATAGCGTAACAGTCAATACGAAGATTCATACCCTCTACGAATCTAAATAATCCATATCAGTTATTATCCGATTTTGTTCAAATTTGGTACACAGCCTTTTGTTATTAATGGAACCCTGCTTTCCAAATTTCAGATTTTTATTTATTATAACTCTGGAGATAAAAAGAATTACCTGAAACTCCTAAAACCTACGCTTGTTTTTTAAAACCAAGTTAGGAAAAATAACAGATCGACTTTCATTATCATTTGAAGCCATTCCAAACTTAGTGCATAAAAATCAATTAACTAGAATTTTATTTTCAAAACTTTAGTCACTGTGCATTACGTAATACAAAAATCGGTCAAAATTATAATTTGATTATATTTTTCCGTGTGAGTGCGTGAGAATGATTGAGAAAGTGTATGTGGGAAATACGTTAAAATGTAATATTTTATTTTTCGTAAAACGTTGTACAAACGAACCGTGGAAAAGTTATGTTGCAACCACGATTCAGGTGATGTATGTCGGTGTGTGCTTGTCTTTGTATAAAAGCAGCCAGAATGGAAGTGAGAGGCGGAATAAGTTTATTTATCAATTTGAAATATATTTCGCACTCTGTTTATTTTGATTAAACAAAATATCAGAAATTGAAGTTTTGTTGACATTAATTACTATCAAATTAGTGATTGGATGAGGCAAGATTTTCCGCGAGAATGATCTGGATGGAACGTTCTGATTGGTCGTTTAGATCAACAGCCATTCAGAATTAAGCTCTTCCCGCACGAAAAGAGGAGTACCCATATAGGAAAAACCTCGAGATGAGTCGCCTGCTAACCGGTCTACAGATAACACGATGTTAGACCGATCCTTAAAAATACTCTGTACGATGAGGAAATACTGAGCTAATTTCGGCGAACTGAAGCGACTGGAGTTACGAACATTTTAATGAAAGTTTGGTGTTTCTAAATTAAATAGTTTGAGAGATATGAACGTGTGAACTTTCTGGTCGTAGTAACAACTCCGCGTGGCGTGTTTCGTGCTCTGTACGGAATATTTTGGCGAGCAGTTCTTATGAAGAAGACCACTGAAACAACCGAATGTTTAACTCGCGGATAGTTGTGGGTCTGTGACTGTTAGAACGTGAAAATTAAAATTCTGGCTGCTTTTCGTTTGAATATTTGTTATACAGACAGTGAACTTCGAATGATAACGTTTTACCATATTAAATACGGACTTGATAGCCATTTCATGTGTTTCAGTATGAATAAAAAGCAGAATTAATCTAATTTTAAACGCTTTTCAACAAGTAGACTGAAGATCCCGAACGCCCGATTTTTTAATCATGAACTTTCTGGAACTGACTTTCAACTAGAGTTACGTGGTCTCTGTGTGGTAGTTAGTTTCATCAACGCTGCTTTACACTGCCTAGCACGTATCTGCTACCACAGAGTGAAGGGACATCGGCAAGGATCCTATCGAGGTAGGTGGACTCAACGACAGCGTTAACAGAAAAGCAGGCGACCGACTCCGCCCCGCCGTACTACCTACGTTTCTCTATCAAAAATTCGAGGTAACGTCATCAACCCTAGATTAAAAACACTTGTTAAATTTACGATTGCAGGTGGTACCAATTCGCGGTTCCCGCCAATCGGATATTGTCAGTATAGGGTGCAAAACAGAACATTTTATACTTATTTTGTGAGTGACATACCAGTGGAGACCTTATACCTGTAATTAACTAGTGCATAAACCATAAATTATGACTTCCTTAGAATAAGATATAGAGTTGTAAAATTTACTATGATTTGGTAACTATGTAACATTTTCGGCTCGTTAGTTTTCTAGGGTTAATAAGTCTGAAGTTTCTCTTTCCCCCGCATGGACCATTTATGAGGTACGTCTGATAACAGGTTCGTATAAAGTTTATTCATTTTTACATGTGTTGGTGTACCATAACACGTAGCCCACAGGATGAACTGTCTACAGGTGTACTGCCGGTTCATAGAGTCCAATGGGCACAACATTTCGGCGATCAGACATGTTGCCATTGTGAGGTGCGCTGACAAAGTGAGCTCCTGAGGGCGCGCGACCGAGTAGTATGCCCTGCCCCGCGAGCCGCTCCCGCCACGGTTCGCGGCCGCGCGTTGGCGGTCGTAGAGACACTAGCGTCGATGTCTGTGATACGGTTCATGTAAGTTCTCTGTCCGTCCTGGTCGCCAGATCGTTTTGTTGGCTAAGAGGCTTCTTAATTAAAATCAGTGCTGGTTCCCAAACCTCGCTAAGATTACATTCGCAGTCTCGGTTAATGAGACCGTCCCTGAAGCGAATTTCTATGGCCTCTCTAATGACGCTGCCCCAGTATTTGGAAGTCTGTGCCAAGATCCTGATACGTTCGTACTCCATCGTCTGATTCCCGGACAATCAGTGGGTAGCGAAATAAAATCGGTTGCGCTACACTTTTGATATCAAACTGATGTCATATTAATTATGCAAATTAATTAAGTGATCAATTAATTACCATTAACCCTGTTGATGTCATGGTTTTCCCCAGCCAGCACATGTCCCCTTCCCCCCACCCCTCTGGTAAATCCCTGCCCCTTCCCTCCCCTCCCCATTTCCTTGAAAAAAAGAAAAGTAGTGGGAAAAATCACTCGGTCTGTGTTGGAATGTTAGACTGGGAAGATCTCACGACAGTATGCTAATATATCGTCAGTCACATTGCACTGGACAATTTAAGGCATTGAAGTATTGGTTAAACAATTTGCAAGGATGTCGTTTATTGAAACAAATTGTGGGAGTCAAAGCAGTGCAGAACATTGCTTATTTAAACAATCTGCAGGGATGGCTATCACACAGTTTATTAATTTCTAAAATCACAATACAGCTCAACACTGATGATTTCACACAACGGGTGGTATCCTGCTGGAAAAAATTCACAATTTCACTCGAAACTAGTATCAGGCAGACTCAGAATAGATAGTGTTCCCTTCACCTACAAGTCGAAATAAATGAAACGCTGAGTGGGCTTAGTTTATATGTGCTGCTAAAGTCAGATGTGCTAAGGAACTTATTTTTTATTATCCTCAGTTTTCGAAGCACAATTCCACAGTGGGAAACCCACACTGGTGTCTAAGCACAGACGTACAGCAGACTTGATCTGAAAGATTCTTCTAGAACTCTAAGCACTGTACTAAATATGAGAAAAATGGCTAGAATTTCCGGTGTCCTACAACTGCTGGCCTGGAAGGCCACATTGGCGGGTTGGTCTGCCTGGACTTGTCACTGAACACTCGAAGAGAGAAGACATCACTTGACTCTCTGACGTCACGGAACTTTCCATAGATGCCTTGTTCCGCTCTTGTCTTGTTCGAACCAGTCTGTAGAGACTCATATGCCTCCACCAAGAATATCTTGAGACTCTCAGACATCATGGAACTTCCTCTGAATGGAGTATCCTCATTGGTTCTTACTGAATTTACCCACCAAAACGCTACTACTGGTCTGAGAGCACTGTCTATCACTTTCTATAGACAGACAAATTACGAGAACTTCAAAGGAAAACTGTTTTTGCACGGATAAAAAAAATAGCTCTGAGCGCTATGGGACTTAACATCTGAGGTCATCAGTTCCCTAGAACTTAGAACTACTTAAACCTAACTAACCTAAGGACATCACACACATCCATGTCCGAGGCAGGATTCGAACCTGCGACCGTAGCGGTCACGCGGTTCTAGACTGAAGCGCCTAGAACCGCTCGACCACAACGGCCAGCTTGCACAGATCGAAAAAAAAATACAGTAGTCATATTGCACTGATAGTTAAACCTGGCAAAAGTGGTCTACAGATGATGAAACATGGAAATTATAGCCAAAGATAGTCAGTTAGGCTGCTCTGCTATTGTCGAGGAAAGCTTGAGTTTTTCGGCATGAAACCACTCTCGAACCGGCTTATATCACCACAAACAATTTTACCACCATGCTACGTCGCTGTAATAAACACAATTTATGTACTGCACCATACAAAATCATCACTTCTGCATCCTGCGTATGGCTGTCGACCACCAGGCACTCCTACATATAGTGTGGAAACTCAAAGATCCCAAAAACACAAGTACACTTTTTCCTATCACCACATATCTCTGCCACACAACTGAATACCATGTACAGTCGTCCTATGAAACCAGCCACATATTTATCACTGTAATTACAATTAAATATTACGATCTTAATGCCAATCTGGTAACATTCGACAACGAGCAAAGTGTCGGAAATACCTCCTCCCAATGACTGTGGCACTGGAAATGTCAATTTCCTGTGTAAATCTATATTCTTCTTATGACTCGACATAATTTTCAACGTAAAATCTTTCCTAACCCTTAGGGCTGTCGATGCACTGAAATCGCAGTTTTCCACGTCAAATCTGTACCTCCCTTGCGACCTGAAATAGTACAACCCACATCATTTTCTTTGCACATGTCGGAACACTGACCACAGTAACTTTACACTCCAACATAATTACACATTTCAGACAAGCAGTGCAATCATTGTTTATATGTGTATAGCGCCCGAAAAATTATGATATATCCACATTCACACCGGCTAGGTGTCTCAATTCTCCTCAGCTCTAGGAAATTATTTGACATTTAAGTCTTCCAGGCAATCAGATTCGAGAATAGACTGCAGGTATTTTCAATCAGTACTTTATGAAGGGGTAGCATTCTGCAAGACTCTCCCAAACAATTGTCGTAAAGCACAGGCATGTGGCACCATGTGCCAATCAACAGCGCTCCAGTCGACGAAAGGTTTTGAAAGACGTCACCAGTATTCACTGAAGAGCCAAAGAAACTGGTACATATGCCTAATATCGTGTAGGGCCCCCGCGAGCACGCAGAAGTGCCGCACCACAACGTGGCATGGACTCAACTAATGTCTGAAGTAGTGCTGGAGGGAAGTGACACCATGAATCCGGCAGGGCTGTCCATAAATCCGTAAGAGTCCGAGCGGGTGGAGATCTCTTCTGAACAGCAGGCTGCAAGAAATTCCAGATATGCTCAATAATGTTCATGTCTGGGAAGTCTGGTGGCCAGCGGAAGTGTTTAAAACTCAGAAGAGTGTTCCTGGAAGCATTCTGTAGAAATTGTGGACGTAATGGGGTATCACATTGTCCTGCTGGAATTGTCCAAGTCCGTCGGAATGCACAATGGATATGAATGGATGCAGGTGATCATCAGACAGGATACTTACGTACGTGTCATCTGTTGTGTCGTATCTAGACGTTTCAGGAGTTCCATACCACTCCAACTGCACACGCCCCATACCATTACAGAGCCTCCACCTGCTTGAACAGTCCCCTGCTGACATGCAGAGCCCACAGACTCACAAGGTTGTCTCCACATCTGTACACGCCCATCCGCTCAATACAATTTGAAATGAGGCTCGTCCGACCAAGCAACATGTTTCCAGTCATCAACAGTCCAATGTCGGTGTTGACAGGCCCAGGCGAGGCGTAAAGCTTTATGTCGTGCAGTCATCAAGAGTATACGGGTGGGCGCTTTCGGCTTTGAAAGCCCGTATCGATGTGTTTCTTTGAATGGTTCGCACACTAACACTTGTTGATGGCCCAGCATTGAAATCTGCAGCAATTTACTGAAGGGTTGCACTTCTGTCACGTTGAACGATTCTCCTCAGCTGTCGTTGGCTTTGTTCTTGCAGGATCTTTTTCTGCCAGCAGCGATGTCGGAGACTTGATGTTTTACCAGATTTCTTAGTATTCATGGTACACTCATGAAATGGTCATACAGGAAAAGCCCCAAATCATGGCTACCTCGGAGGTGCTGTGCCCTATAGCCCATGTGCCGACTATAACACCACGTTCCAACTCACTTAAATCTTGATAACCTGCCACTGTGGCACCAGTAACACATCTAGCAACTGCGCCAGACACATGTTGTCTTATACAGGCGTAGCCGACCGCAGCGCCGTATTCTGCCTGTTAAATGTCTCTGTATTTGAATAAGAATGCCCATACCAGTTTCTTTGGCTCGTCGGTGTATGTTGGCCTACTGTAATAAACACTGCAGTCGAGAGTGCGACAAAGAATACCTGAGGATCCGCTTAGGGGAGCCAATAAGAGGTCGTTCAGTGTATCAGTTTTGTTATAGATGTATTTCGTGCCATGTTCATCTATAGCAGATCCAATTGAAACCTTGATTTCCTGTATTATGTAGCTGTTTATGAACTGAAGCTATCACCTCTTATGGTCAGATATGCTAGTCAATGCGTTGAAACCACAATTCCCACGTCAAATCTATCTTCCCCTTACGGCTAGACATAAGTAATTTTTTACAGGAATGGTAGTCTGATCACTTCCTGGACACGTCTGGTGATACGCTGGAACACTCATCATAGGAATTTTACGTTCCGAGAGCATAAAATTTCCGACAAATAGCGTGATTATCATTGATAGAAGTAGACAACATTCCATTAGAACTACTGACGGCCTTGGGAGAACCAGTCATGACTAAACCCTACCATATGGTGAGCAAGATGTATGAGACAGGGGAAATACCCTCAGACTTCAAGAAGAATATAATAATTCCCATCCCAAAGAAAGCAGATGTTGACAGATGTGAAAATTACCGAACTATCAGTTTAATAAGTCACAGCCGCAAAATACTAACGCGAATTCTTTACAGACGAATGGGAAAACTGGTAGAAGCCGACCTTGGAGAAGATCAGTTTGGATTCCGTAGAAATGTTGGAACACGTGAGGCAATACTCACCTTACGACTTATCTTAGAAGAAAGATTAAGAAAAGGCAAACCTACGTTTCTAGCATTTGTAGACTTAGATAAAGCCTTTGACAATGTTGACTGGAATACTCTCTTTCAAATTATAAAAGTTGCAGGTGTAAAATACAGGGAGCGAAAGGCTATTTACAATTTGTACAGAAATCAGATGGCAATTATAAGAGTCGAGGGACATGAAAGGGAAGCAGTGGTTGGGAAGGGAGTGAGGCAGGGTTGTAGCCTCTCCCCGATGTTATTCAATCTGTATATTGAGCAAGCAGTGAAGGAAACAAAAGAAAAATTCGGAGTAGGTATTAAAATCCGTGGAGAAGAAATAAAAACTTTGAGGTTCGCCGATGACATTGTAATTCTGTCAGAGACAGCAAAGGACTTGGAAGAGCAGTTGAACGGAATGGACAGTGTCTTGAAAGGAGGATATAAGATGAACATCAACAAAAGCAAAACGAGGATTATGGAATGTAGTCGAATTAAATCGGGTGATGCTGCGGGAATTAGATTAGGAAATGAAACACTTAAAGTAGTAAAGGAATTTTGCTATTTGGGGAGCAAAATAACTGATGATGGTCGAAGTAGAGAGGATATAAAATGTAGACTGGCAATGGGGAGGAAAGCGTTTCTAAAGAAGAGAAATTTCTTAACATCGAGTATAGATTTTAGTGTCAGGAAGTCGTTTCTGAAGGTATTTGTATGGAGTGGAGCCATGTATGGAAGTGAAACATGGACGATAAATAGTTCGGACAAGAAGGGAACAGAAGCCTTCGAAATGTGGTGCTACAGAAGAATGCTGAAGATTCGATGGGTAGATCACATAACTAATGTGGAGGTACTGAACAGAATTGGGGAGAAGAGGAGTTTGTGGAACAACTTGACAAGAAGAAGGGACCGGTTGGTAGGACATGTTCTGAGGCATCAGAGGATCACAAATTTAGCATTGGAGGGTAGCGTGGAGGGTAAAAATCATAGAGGGAGACCAAGAGATGAATACACTAAGCAGATTCAGAAGGATGTAGGTTGCAGTAGGTACAGGGAGATGAAGAAGCTTGCACAGGATAGGGTAGAATGGAGAGCTGCATCAAACCAGTCTCAGGACTGAACGCTACAACAACAACAACAACAACAGGTATATAGTGTCCGAAAAATTATGGTGTGTCCACATTTGCACAGCCTGCCATAGCTTCGCAGTAGCAAAACTCTCCCGCGACATTGTCATTATCACACATTACAATTAAAGAGCCCTCGCGTCTTTTATTTGTGTTACGTACGTTCTTGCACGATAGTTGGCATTTGCCAGAGCAGGGAGAACTGATACCCCCAGCAGAGTCACGGACCCCTGCTAATTCTCTCGACAGCACAGTCTCTCTCTCTCTCTCTCTCTCTCTCTTTCTCTCTCTCCACACACACACTTTTTCTCTCACTCATTCTCCTTGTTATTTTTGTAACATCCAAAGGAGTAAAACTACAAACTATAAAAATGTTGCTAACTGCACCTGTTAGAGAACTCAATAAGATTTTATCACATCTATCTCTTCTGATATATCGGAAACAAATACTGTTTGTCTGTTGATGTCGACCATAAGTGGTGATCCCATTAAATGTACATGTATTGGTACACTGGAGCAGGCAGCCAGTGATCGAAGTCGCTTCCACAGACCTGTCTAAGTTTTTGTCACCTGTACTGGAGGAAGACCATATCCCACAGACTATCAGTCGTAAGGAGAGGGTTCTTGTTTTATTGTTTCATAAGCAGTTTAATATATTGTTCTTTGCTGTAACACATCAAAGCAATGTATGACTACAGCTGTGTACACCGCCATACGTTTTGTTTTTCTACGATGAAAAATGTATACGTATCACACATTGGAAGGCGCCACCCAGAAGCGGGCTAAGAGTGTGCAGTGTATGGCTTCAAGAGCCCTCTCTATCAAAGACTATTTGCGGTGCCTGTAGAGCAGTGTTCGCGGTACTGCACCGCAGCTGCCGCATATGGTACGGCAAACTAGTATTCGATTGAGAGGATATTAAGTGTACACTGTACTGCAGTCTAAAATCGGCCTGTCTACTCACGTCGATAAAAGGGTCATTTTGATGACAGGACTGAAACTCTCACGTACTCACACTACCCAGTTGTAGCGAGAGAAGCGGTGGGATGCTCTGATTGAGTGAGAAGGAGAAAATGAGTGAGTGAGAGAGAGAGACATACAGACAAAGAGACAGAGAGAGTATGCAGAGTAGTAGTATGACTCTTTTATCACATCATCATCATCATCATCAGTGTTCTGCCTAAAGGCAGGTTTCCACATGGTAACTCACCAGGCTGTCCGGTCTTCTGCCATCCTCTTCAGGTCTGCATAATTTCCTCTTCACTTTATGTCGTCTATCATCTTGTATCTCCTTCTTCCTCTCAGTCTTCTCCCACAAACCAATCCTTCCAAAGCACCAACTAGCAAGCAATGAATGTCCCAACCAGTTCTTTTTCCTTTCTCTTACAACCTTCAGCAGTCATCTTCTCTCACCAACCCTTTCCAATACTCTTTCATTACTCACTCCTTCCATCCAGCTTATTCCCTCCATTCTCATCCACATCCACATCTCAAATGCTTCTAACCTTTTTTCATCCTCTCGTCTCAGCGTCCATGTTACTGCCCCATATAGTGCCACACTTCCGACAAAACATTTGCCAAGCCTTTTCCTTAGTCCTTTATCTAACTTGCCACATAAGAGTCTTCTCTTTCTGTTGAATGCCTCCTTCGCTATGGCAATTCGAGTTTTCACCTCCTGGTGATATCGCTAGTCTTCAGTTATTGTGCTTCCGAGATATTTATATTTAAATTCACTTACTTGGCTACTGGTAGATTGTCCTATTTTAATACTGGACAGTGTGCGTCTTGTACTGATGACCACACTCTTTGTTTTTGCTGTGTTTATTTGCATCCCATATTCCACACAAGCTTCATTCAGATCTTTGAGCATGTTAATCACTGTCCGCTCACTTTCTGCCACTAATACCATGTCATCGGCAAATCTTATACATTCTATTCTCTTTCCACCAATACATATTCCTCTTTTCCCATCTAAGCTTTTCGCAATAATCTCTTCAAGGTATACGTTAAACAACAGTGGGGAAAGGCAACAACCTTGTCTAACACCTCGTCCAATGCTGCTTCCTTCTGACATTTCATTTCCAATCCTTATCCTTACTTTCTGGTGTAAATATAGATTCTGTATCAGTCGTCTCTCTTTCCAATCTACTCCTTTCCTCTTCAAAATATCCATCAGCTTGTTCCACTGAACTCTGTCAAAAACCTTTTCTAAGTCTATAAAAACAGCAAAGATTTCTCTACCCTTTTCCATATATCTTGCCCCTATAGTTCTTAGCAGGCCAATAGCATCTCTTGTTCCTTTTCCTCTTCTAAATCCGAGCTGCTCCTCTGCAATCCCTCTATCCAGCTTGCCATATAACCTTCTATTCAACACTCTCAGCAAGACTTTAGCTGCATGAGAAATTAGACTGATGGTCCGGTGCTCTTCACATTTTTTAGTGTTTCTCTTTTTCTCTATTGGTATCATAACTGTTGCAGCGAAGTCCTCAGGCCATTCCCCTTTCTCATATATCTCGTTACAGAGGTAGACTATTTCTTTTCTTGCCTTGTTTCCCAGACTCTTCAACAGTTCTTCAACAGTTCTGCTGGAAAATCATCTATTCCACATGCCTTCCTATTCTTCCTCTCCTTCAGCGCCTTTTCTACTTCTGCTTCCAAGATGGTAAATCCCTTTCCATCTTCTGGCACATATTGCTCCTCTTCAACCTTAATCTCGCTTTGCATTTCATGCCCCTTATACAGACATTCATTATATTCTTGCCATCTGTTCAAAACCTCCTGTGGTTCTTCTGCTAGAGTACCACCCGCTCTTTCTATTTCCATGTTATTCCTCTTTCTTTTACGTTCAAAAACTATCTCACTAGCCAGTCTTTACATCATTTCATACTTTCCCTCTCTCTCCATTTTCTCTATCTCGTCGCATTTCTGTTTCATTCATTTTTCTCTTGCTTCTTCAGTTTCTCTTCTTAATTCATTATTCAGTTTCCTGTACCTCTTTTTGCCTTCTTCAGTTTCTACACTTTTCCACTTTCTGCGCTCTTCCATCTTTTTTAACATGTTTTCTGTTGTCCATTCTTTCCTGGTGCTTTGGGATACTCTAATTCCTAGTACTTCTTTGGCAGAGTCCATGAGTCCTTCCCTCATTTTTATCCACTTGTCATTAACACTTACATCAACACTACCTCTTTGCCATTTTTCCATAAATCTGTTCTCCAAATCTGATGCCTTTCCTACCTCTTTGAGTCTTTCTATGTTTAGTCTTTCCTTTGCTTTACCTCTCCAGACTTTTTTCAACTTCACTTGTATTTCTCCAATCACTAGGTTGTGGTCTGAATTTATATCCGCTCCTGGATAAGCTTTAGCATTCTTCGAACAGTTCCTAAACCTTTTGTGTATCAGGATGTAGTCCAGCTGATATCTTTTCCTATTCAAATTTGTTATCCATGTGTAACGTATCCTTTTGTGGTGTTCAAATAATTTGTTACCCACTGCTAATGAATTTTCTTTACAGAAACTAATTAGTCGTTCACCTCTCTCATTTCTTATTCCTAATCCAAATTTTCCTACTGTATCTTCATCTCTTCCTTCACCCACCACTGCATTCCAGTCCCCCATGATGATAACAGAGGCATTTCTATTTTCTTTCTCGATGGGTTCTTGTATTTTCTCATAATATTCTTCCACTTCCTCATCTCTGTGCTGGCTGGTTGGCATATATACCTGTATTAATACCAAATCGTTTGAACTACCCGTCAGTCGTATCATCATCAATCTTCCATCAATATATTGGACCTTCATTACCTTATTTTTCAACTTTTGCCCTATCAATATTCCTACTCCGTTTTCACAACTCTTGATTTCCCCTGAGTTTATAATCTCCACTTTCTATCTCCCCATTCTCTCCCCATCTCATTTCACACAAACCGAGGGCATCTAATCTGTTCCTTTTCATCTCCTGTTTTGCATTCTCTAGCTTTCCTGCTTGCAGAAGTGTCCTCACATTCCATGTTCCAATCCGTATCTTTACTCCCTTCACTGTCCCTTTCTTCCTTTCAAATATGTCTACTCTCAATGTGTTCCCCTCCCGGAGATCCGAATGAGGGGAAGTTTTATCTCCGGAATCTTTCACATGGAGAGACATACCATGTACTGCTTGGGAATGTAATGTGATAGTTTCCCGCTACTTTCCACGTAGGCAGTAGGATGCCCAGCCTAAATTCAGCCGCCCACCATGAGTCAGACGCTGTCTGTAGCCGTCCCTCTGGGGTTCAGTCGCTACTTGTACTCTTTTTGTAACCAAAGAGAAAAGGTGCCTCTTCCGCCAGCTCCGCCGTACCGAAGTCCATCTTCTCCGCCTTCGCTGCCGTTGAGGTCTTCACCGTGTCCCTGGCAAGGGGCCCTCACGAGGTACTATCACCCGGGCCGGGTGAACCAAGGTTTTTTAACGAGGTGTTACTCCTCCCCCTCCTCCTTTATTTCCATTTTGTGTGTGTGTACGTGTCTTTGTGTGTGTCGTGTAAATATTTATTTATTTATGTGTAGTATGTATGTGTGTATACACACACTCACACACACACACACACACACACACACACACACACACACACACACGCCACGCGTGGAAAGAAAAGATAAAGAAAAAAATGTAAATATATATGCACACCATGTGTGAGAAAAATTAAAGAACTTAAAAACAGCATAAACAAAATAATATATTTATATTTATTAAAAAAGAGTATACCGAAAAAAATTGTATATTTATCTATTTTTACACAATGCATGTGTACCCCGTATATATATATATATATATATATATAGACACATCCATGTACATGTGCATCTTGTATGTAGAATAGTTCGTAAGTTTTCACCTGCCGCAAGCCATCCAAGTCAGATCTGTTTTTAAGTGTATATATCTATATAGCTCAGAGTCCACCATAATTATTGTAAAAACCTTTGCTATTGAGACTGAGGAAATTAGTTTCTAAATGTACACAATCCATCAGAATTATTGTGAAAGCTATGCTCCTGGGACTGTGGAGTTTAGTTGCAGTAGTAAAAAATACTATCTCCACATTAGTTTTTAATGTGGATTTATGTATGTGGAAAAACTGTAGACATTTTCACCTTGTGCTACTAGAAAAAAATTGTAAAAATAGTATTCTCGGCCAGTGTTAGTGTTGTAGCATATAAGGTAAAAGTATCTCTGCATTGGAATAGCAGAGTCAAATTGTACCTCAAGAACTGTATTGTACCTCCAGAACTGTATTGTACCTCAAGAACTGAACTGTATCTCAACAACTGAACTGTATCTCAATAATGATGTATCTGTGTGAAGTGAAAAAATGAAAAAGTTCGTTACCATACGTCTTTTTTGTTATTTACCAAAAAAAAACCCCTATCCCCTGTTGCATTGCGTTTACAAAAAGGATGTGCATGACACAAATGATAGTTATTCTGAAGATTGTGCTATTAAGGAGGTGAAGATTAAAGTGAAAGATAACAAAATGTATATAATGGTTGCATGGGATTACGCCTATCATGCAGCACGAATTGGCTTATGGGAGCAGGAGACACGTGACCAGGTCCACTTCCAAAGACATGTAGCAAACATATCTAAAATTACATCTCCTGTGCTTGAAGAAAACCACAGACATAGTATCTGGGTAAAACTGGGTGCTATCAAAGGGGGAACAGTGTGGAAAAGGCAAAGCACACAGATGTTGTGAGGTAAAAATTCATTTATGTCTCATTCAACTTAAAAGTAATTTTATATTTTCGTAATCAGATACAGAACACTATTTTCACACGTTTTCTTGTTGAGTCGAAGGAGAGCAGGACAACCATAGAATTCCAGGTCTCGAACAGCAGCATATTTGAAGAATTGACATCCACGAGATCTTCTCCTTTCCCTTCATGTAGATGATGATGTCCGTGTGGTTGAATATTCGAAGCGATGCTACCATATCTTTATAGGATATGCCAAAATCATCCCAGTGAATTCCATGGTAGAAATGTGTTAACCACTTTGCGCTCTTCCCCGTTTTAGCTCACTTCACATCCTTGGACGACCTCAGCGATGTAGTATTTGATGAGAATATCTATACTGATGGTGTTGGGACAGCAACCAGCCACAAATTTCCGTTCAGTTCCTTTATTCAAAGGGTACTGTTACCGGTTTCGAATCGTTATGATTCATCTTCAGTCGGTTTACGCGCTTTCCTTATAACATGTGGTGCGTTTTTTACAGATAAATTGTCCTAAAATATAAATAATACATAATTATAAGCATGCCACACACAGATGGTTGAGTTACAGATTTTCGTTGGTTGTGACTTACGTGAAATGTCGGTTTGGAGTGTCTGTTTTCATAACATTCGTCCAACAGATGTGAATACATTCCCACTGCATTCTTATTGTTGCACACGTAAATTTTTCTCACTGAACGCTTTAGATTTGTCGCTGAGAAGATTTCTACCACGCACCGCATGTTTTGATACATACAAAGAGCTTAGAAACATATGAGTATCGAAGATGCTATGATATATCGTAACATTTGAAGATGTCCTATATTTGGAAAAGGAGCATATATTCACTTACGCAACTGAAATGCCTCTTACACTAGTACAGAGACATTGAGTTTTTGAGCGGATACTGTAAAAAAAGGAACAACTTTATAATTAATGTAATAGTATTGATTTTTTGAGTTTTTGAGTGGATACTGTAAAAAAAGGATACTGTCAAAAAAGGATCAACTTTATAATTAATGTAACAGTATCCGCTCAAAAACTGTGTAAAGGGCATTTCAGTTGCATAAATGAATATATGATCCTTTTCCAAACATAGGACATCTCCAAATGTTTTGATATATCATAGCATCTTTGATACTCATATGTTTCTAAGCTCTTTGTATGTATCAAAACATGTGGTGCGTGGTAGAAATCTTCTCAGTGACAAATCTAAAGTGTTCAGTGAAAAAAATTTACGTGTGCAACAATAAGAATGCAGCGGGAATATATTCACATCTGTTGGACCAATGTTATGAAAACAAACACTCCAAACCGACATTTCACGTAAGTCACATCCAACGACAATCTGTAACGCAACCATCTGTGTGTGGCATGCTTATAGTTATTTATTATTTATATTTTAGGATAATTTATCTGTGAAAAACGCACCACGTGTTATAAGGAAAGCGTGTAAACCGTCTGAAGATGAATCATAACGATTCGAAACCGGTAACAGTACCCTTTGAATAAAGGAACTGAAAGTAAATTTGTGGCTGGTTGCTGTCCCAGAACCATCAACATTTGTCTTTAAATAATAGCCACGGTCTCCAACGATGTCATCATATGACAAAATTGCAATATCTGTGTTATTACAGCATCTTCTGTGTATGTTATGAATGGAACATCTAAAAATATGAACTGTGTACACTCATCATCATAGAATCCCTGAGCATCTGCAGTGATGTTCACACCTTGAGACAACATTGTGGAATGATTTGGGTATGGCGCAGCACCTGTTCATTTATGTAGCTCGCTGCACAACACTGGTGAGTGGACAATAATTGATGACACGGTCATGTAGAACTAGAGCATATGCTGCAGTGTGTTCTGGGAAATTTGTCGAAGATTCAAATTCAGTTCGTACATCTATAGGTCCAGATTTAATTATCTCGTTCTGTTTTCAGCAGCCTATTACGACAATTGGCGCCAGTCCCTTGAATTTCCGAGGATGGAGTAGACATACCTCCTCTTCGTAGTATGAAGCACAAAACCTCGCATACATGTCATACACTAGACTGTATACATTTTCATTCCACAGCAGGTATAAATTATCATACTTGCAGAATTCAGAGATCAGGTATACACTGGCATTAATTAACTTGCAGTTGTCGAATACAGTGGAATCATTTGCTATATTCCCTCTTCTATTGGTCTGAAAGGCAAGTATGATAAATCTAGGCGTCTCTAGCTGAGAGGAGGTTTTAATATACCACATTTGTCTGCTTTCAGTCGGTAGCATTGGGTACTCGAAAACATCCCATTAACGGAAAGATAGCGATAGAAATACACCGGCATTCAGAACTTTTAAAAGCTTCTAACGCTGCTCATCTGATACTGTGATGTGCGTCATTTTCTATGTTATTTTATTGATGGTGATATCGTTCTCCTATTGAGGTCCTTGAATGTGTGAGTTGTTATCCGTTGCACTCCGTACCAGAATAAGTTCCTGGTCAGCATTCTGAACAACTCGCCGCATGTTCACAAAATAACCCATAAGAAATTTTAAAGGTATATACGTAGTAAATCTCTCGGACTCTTCCACTGTTCTATCTGCTGGCTCGTTAATGAACCATCCAGCATTTTCTAAATCCGAGGGAGAAGCAGAGACATACGTTTCAAGAGTTGATGTTATGGCTACATTGTGTGTACGGTCAGTGTTCAAATGTGTGTGAAATCTTATGGGACTTAACTGCTAAGGTCATCAGTCCCTAAGCTTACACACTACTTAACCTAAATTATCCTAAGGACAAACACACACACACCCATGCCCGAGGGAGGACTCGAACCTCCGCCGGGACCAGCCGCACAGTCCATGACTGCAGCGCCTGAGACCGCTCGGCTAATCCCGCGCGGCTGTGCACGGTTAATCTCGGCCTCATTAAGTTCATATCGTATCTCATGAAACGAACGCTAAAGCAATACGTATAAGGTTCGATACTGTTGTAGCAGTACAATACCTTTTCATAAATGGTCCATCAAGGTATATGAAGGTCTTGCATGGGAAGGTTAAAGCGTCCTGGTGCTGGATGACAATCCTAATTTCATCGTTCTTGTTAAATGTGGTTGACGCATAAGGCTTATGCAAGAAGTATTCCTGGCGTACAATACGCACGTCCTGCTCCACTGGGCTAGTTAGCTGAACGACGTCATTGCGGGGTTTCAGACCCATTCGGCATGCTGTTCTGTTGTGAAGTGCCACGCTGCACGTAACATACTTTGGTTTTATGCCTTACGCCCACTGTGTCTTCGTTGACAATACGAATACGGGGCTGCTGTGATCTTCTGACTGGTTGAAGCTCGCTGCCACCGCTTCTGGGTTGCTGCTGGTTAACCTTTTAGATGCCGCCGTACAGTGATTTCCTTGCCGCGAAAATCGACAAGTTGATTATCCCGGTCCGCAATACGTGGTTCCAGATAGTCCAAAGCCTGAAATATTACTGGGAAGAAAAGAGCGTTGATGGGGATCTCAACAATCTTGTACCCTGTTCTCACTGATGGGAAGAATCGGTAAATTGTTGGATCGTTGCAATGTTACACCCGACACAGATTGTACTGCCAGGCAGTATGTTCACTGACTGATCTTATCTGTATAATTTATTAGTATCCTTCTTCAAAACCCGTCCTTTTCTGAAACCCAATAGCCGTCATATTGAACCTTTCTGGTTAAAGTCAATCGTTGCACTAGTTATTTTTATTTCAGATTTAAGTGTATTGATGTTTGCATGTAGCGCAATCCCATTTACATACTGTTTTAAAACTTTGTTTAAATCGTGAATATCGTATGAACCAAGTTCTATTTGCGCAATTTCTTTTTCACCATTAATTTCCAGATGAAGATTATTGTTACTCTCTGTGATATTCGGAAAGCTGTTGTAAGTTCCCAGTTCAATCAGTGTAGTACTCGACTCCCTGTTGCTTAAAGCGATCGGAGTGAAGTAATTCGTACGTAATACTGACGATCGTTCTTTTAAAGTCAGAGTATACGACATTGCATCTGAACCTCGACAGATAGGTGGATGCTTAATGCACCTCCTTATGCTTCTTCGTAAACGTTACAGGAACATGATGCACAGGTGCCTGCGTAAGTAAGTACCAAAGTCTTGGTTGTGATGAAAATTGTAGAACACACGTCTTCTGTCGGTGAAGTATCCTTGTAACTCTTCTGGCAGTTGCAAGTCTCCAATGAATCGAAATAGTATACGTTATTTATACTTTTCTTAACATACGCCACCCAGTGGGATCTTCGTCTCCCAGAAACATCGAAATTCACAATTCCACATTCTCCGGATCTTCACATAGTCTTTGGTAATGTATCCTGTACAAACACACCACGGAATCTTGGAATTCGGAATTTTTTCCTGACAAATTGAGCAGATCTGTACTTGTAAGCGGTCTGTCCAGTATATTATTTATGAAGAGACTAAGTCATTTCCTGTACGGTTTCAGGTATAGTTCTTTTTCGATCACTGCTGCTTCCATCATGCGACTATGACTTGTTGCCTCCTCCAGCTGTTCCTGGAAGTTCTGTGCCTTCTTCACTGTTCTGGCAACAGCACCACCAGCCAGTGAACCCACCGCTGAGAGATCTGCGAGGGCAGGAATGAGGAAGAGAATAATTCCACCTGATGTCTTGGGCATCGGCAGTACCCTGGGTGCTTTAACCGGACCTTTATGATTCAGGGCACAGTTGTATACATCACTGTCAGGGTACAGTTTTTTTAGATACCCCTTCTTCCTCTTCTTCATCGTTGTTTTATTTTTCTTCAGAGCACGACGTGCAGCATTCATAACTTGCTTGAAATTCATCACACCCAAAACCATCTTAATTTTAGAATGAAGGCTTTTACGACCAGATGACATAGCTGCTGGTAAACCTTTTCGGGATGTGAAGTCGTGGTCAAAGAAACTCTTCTGTTCCTGACGTTTCGTCCAGGACTGCACTGGACAACTTCAGAGGCGTTCCTCCACTGCGTCTTGCCGACTCACTGGTCAGACGTCTGAGACCCACATATATACTGTACGAAAGGGGCCGTGGTCGAAGTAACACGTGGTGAGCAGAGATAATCCTTGTCAAAGATAAAACTCAACTATCGATTGTCGTCTTGTCAAAGATAAAATTGTCTAGCGATTCTGCAGATTTACTGTGTCTATGTCTGTAAGTTTCATTGCTTCCTATTTTCTATTAAAATTATCCTGGTGCTTATAAATTTCAATGGCTGCTCTACATAGTCGTGGTGGACAATAATTTGACTTTGTAGATCAAATTTCTGTTTCAGAAAACTTAACTTCGTGGTTTCCTGACTGAAGAGCATGCTCTGCTACAGCTGATTTCTGTGTTTTTCCTAGTCGGCAAAGACTTTTATGCTCTTTTAGCCGTGTATTTACGCTCCTCTTGGTAGTTCCAATATAAACTTTATCATACGTATACGGAATTTTGTATACACCACATGTCGACAGAGGAGGGCGTTTATCCTTCACAGATCTGAGTACCTGACTTATTTTCTTTGTTGCTCTAACTACCGGTCATCTTTCTGTAAAGTGGGGTAAGCTGTGTGGTAAACCAGTGTATATATTCAGAGGCAGCTGATGGCTAAGTATGACACATTTTGTCTCAGAATACCCGACTTTGACAGCAGCAGTGTTAGTGCAGCAATTGTTCACTGTGCTTGGTGTTGCTACGTTAAAATTAATAGTTTCAGGGGCATCAAAGGACGTATTTCTAAAACAACAAATTGGCGTGAACACACATGGTCTGCATGAAGTGGTGTGTGCTGCAGTGGAGCGAGAGTAGATCCATGATATTGTTTTGCTTAAGAAATTGGGAGCATTGAGATTGAGATGTGCTGTTCATGATGTCACTCACTCAATCATCCTAAGATCAACAGAAATTCACTGCAAGAAGGCACACCTACTCCAACAGGTGTTGCATGCAATAAATGTGGAATTCAAAGCATACAAAAAAGTTTTTAAAGAGATACTGTTGGATAGTTTCCAAACGTCAGTCAGTGCTATTTAAGTACAGCGATGCTATGGGTGGTACTCCTTCCAACGATTAACCAATGTTCCATTAAAACTAGAGTCTTCCATGCCATATATGTGCATATAGACTCCATCCTGACTTCGAAATGTAATCCGATTACTATGATAATTCAGGCTATCCAGCGAAGCAATGGAATCAGATATCTGTAACTTAGTTACCCAGAGTCTGTCAAGACTATTTAAGTACAACGATGTTATGTGTGGTAGTCCCTCAAATTGTTTCCCTTCCGTGGTAGACGGCTCTGTAATCGACAAAGATCAAGAGTGCCTGGTTATGCAGTAAAGAACTGACACATTTGAATCTACGTTTCATTTGCAATGTAAATATAACATTTGTTCAAAATGGTTCAAATGGCTCTGAGCACTATGGGACTTAACATCAGTCCCCTAGAACTTAGAACTACTTAAACCTAACTAACCTAAGGACATCACACACATCCATGCCCGAGGCAGGATTCGAACCAGCGACAGTAGCAGTCGCGCGGTTCCGGACTGAAGCGCCTAGCACCGCTCGGCCACCGCGGCCGGCTTAACATTTGTGTTCTAACGGCTGATACTGATGTTCAAACGGTCCTTGACTGTTCCAAACGTCATTGTAGAGTACAAGCAATATGGCTAAACATTGGCATTTCTGGCAGATAAGCTACTTGTATGGTAACATAGTTTTACGTTCCCCACGAGGTTTATTTCCGTGAGTCCGAAACCATTGGAATGCTTGATGTCTGTGGCTGTCCTCGAACCCCGCCATCAGTGACAGATTTCCATGTGTGTTCCCACCCTACCGCCGTAATTCACACGCTGGCTGCTACGATGCTTACGGGGGAATACAAACCACAACCATTGTAATAAGGAAAAATGTCCATGAAGTGATACTGACAGGCGTACCTTCCATGGATACACACATATCATGTTAACACTCACAGGCTCGCCCCATCGCTCAGTGCCCAGCACGCCTCACGCTCCACTGTAGCTCCGGGACTTCATAAGCACAACACCGAACGTCTGGAGCTTGTTCTGGCAACGCTGGCGTAATGAATGTTGTATCTGTTGCAGATAAAATCGAAATAATTTTAATTTATGGCGAGGTTGCAAGAAAGTTGGATGCCGCTGTTGCTCTTTATTCCGAACGTTTTGCTCATATGCCACGATCCCGTGCAAATATTCATCATGGTGTACAGCAATTCACAACCGAGGGAAGTGTGACGCCTAAGAAACCAACTCGTGGAGCAACTGTAAGTGGGAACATCAATAATGAAATTGTAGTACTAGCTGCGATTGCTCATAATCAACGTGCAAATAGCCGAGACATATCGCAGCAGTCTGTAATTGCTCACACAAGTGGGCCGCGCGGGATTAGCCGAGCGGTCTTAGGCGCTGCAGTCATGGACTGTGCGGCTGGTCCCGGCGGAGGTTCGAGTCCTCCCTCGGGCATGGGTGTGTGTGTGTTTGTCTTTAGGATAATTTAGGTTAAGCAGTGTGTAAGCTTAGTGACTGATGACCATAGCAGTTAAGTCCCATAAGATTTCAAACACATTTGAACATTTTCACGTAAGTGTTTGGACGATCCTACTCCGTCACAAATACCCTTCTTACCACATCTCCTTGCATTAAGAATTTCATGGGAATGATTTTCAGAATCGGATACGGTTTTGCAATTGGACGCTCATGCAAAAACAAAGAGTCCCGAAATTCTTTTGTCAGGTAATATCCTGTGACGAGCCAACATTTACGAACCAGGACGAGGTAAATCGGCATAACATGATTTATTTTAGTGTGGAGCATCCGCACTGAATACGTGAGGTTGCTCGTCAGTGTTCTTGGTTTGTTAACGGTGGTGCAGTATCACATACAACAAAGTGGTCGTCCCCCTTGTTGTGGAAGGCACGTTGTTTGGAGAAATATACCGTAAGTTATTGCAAGAGGGGCTACCCATTCTGTTGGAAGGTGTACCCCTCGTAGTGTGACTGAACATTTGGTTGCAACATGACGTTTGTCCGGCACATTACTCCGCAAGAGCCAAAGGAGCATTGAATCGCGATTTGAATGGTCGCTGGATCGGTCGAAATGATCAGGTAACGTGCGTGGCCTGCCAGATCACCCGGCCTTACGCAGGCGGATTTTTTCCTTTTGGGCGTATCTGAAGGACAAAGTGTATGCAGAAGTATCGAGTGGTTATAATTAAATTTTCCCTATTTAGCACGTTATAATAGGGAAACTAATCATCGTACGAGTACCAAACTTAGCAGCTTTAATGTCAAGGACATGGGGAATAGAAATAATGCAGAATCAGCTCAACTGAAACACTTTTAATGTGCTACTGTGGTACATCATACCTTTACATACCGGTACCATTACTGACACCAAAGGGGCTCAATATGGCGCCCATCAGTGTCCAGAAGAGTGTGTAAGATCGCATTCTGCACAGCAGAACGAAGCATGTCCGTAGGTATACTGGCTACCTCTCATGATACGCTGCGCTTCAGATCAGCACATGTGTGAATGTTCCCCTGATGAACTGTGTTCCTCAGGTAGCCCCACAACCAGAAAGCACAGGGAGTGAGATCAGGTGATCCAAGCATTTGGAAACAATCGGATGGTAATTCGATCGTTTCCAAATGTGTTTCGGAGAAGCAGATGAACTTCACGAGGTATGTGCGGTGGGCCCTCATCTTGTACGAAAACTTGAATTTAATGCGTCTCTCTCCTGTTGGGCGAGTATAACATACTGGCGAAGCTTATGGCAGTAACGCTGGCCAGTCACACTGCACGTCTTTCGTCCCTGACCTGTTCAAAAAAGAATGGGTCAATGATAACTGCAGCCGTGAAGCCACACCACACGGAGACACGTTCACCATACAGAGGAAGTTGATGCACAGAGACTGGAGGTGAAGGTCCTCACACTCGGCACTTGTGTGTGTTCACCTCAACCATCAGAGAAAAGTGAGTTTCATCTGTCTATAATATGGTCCAGGGCCAGTCCTCGTCAGCTTCAATCCGTGCGAGAAAGTGGAGAGCGAAGTCAACACGTCGTTGTACGTCCTGTGGTGCAAGCTCCTGTACGATATGGATCTTGTACGGATACTATTTGAGAATGGTTCGAAACACCTTCCGTACAGTGCACCACGGGATGCTCAAGTGTCGTGACACAGCACGCTCACTGGCTAACGATCGGTAATTGCGCGCAGCGTTGTCTGCCATAGCAACAGCGATTCCATCAGTCACCTGTGATGCCATCGGTTGTCGGCCTCTTTCAGGAGCGACGCCCAGTTCTCCAGTTGATCCGAACTTCTCCATCGTGCTCCGCACAGCAGGTGAAGAAAGAGAACCTTCCATAATCCTTCGCCGGCCGGAGTGGCCGTGCGGTTCTAGGTGCTACAGTCTGGAACCGCGTGACCGCTACGGTCGCAGGTTCGAATCCTGCCTCGGGCATGGATGTGTGTGATGTCCTTAGGTTAGTTAGGTTTAAGTAGTTCTAAGTTCTAGGGGACTGATGACCACAGCAGTTGAGTCCCATAGTGCTCAGAGCCATTTGAACCTTTTTTGAACCATAATCCTTCCAGCCGGCAATATTCTCGAAGTGCAGCTGCAGCGTTATAGTTGTTTTGATAATAGAGCTTCACAAATAATGCCCTGTTCCTTTTGTCCAAGCTCATGTTGACACGTCAACAAGTGCACTGCGATTGATCAGGTGTGTGAGACTATGTATCACGATGACTGATCACCTCACCTGGTGGCCATAGTTGGAACTGGACGGTGGCGCTGTGTCGCATGGAAATCGTGCACCCCATACTCTGAACATTAATGCTACCAGGTTTTGTCCTCGTACGGTAATTAGTTTCCGTGTTATAACGTGTTAAATAGGGATAGTTTAATTATAACCACCCGATACCAACTACTCGACAGAACATGAGAGAACGTATCAGAAATGCTTGCACAAAGATTCCACTCGACATGCTTTTAAGTTGTATACAAGCAGTCCACGCACAAATTAAAAAATTAATCGAACTGGAAGGTTGTCAGTTTAATAGCATTTATTGTGAATTATAGTTATGGCGAGAATCAATGGGACACGCCGAAGTCAAGCACTCCAGTGGTGAGAGGCAAGGGGACTCACCGAAATCAAACATCCCAATGGTGAGAGGCAAGGATACTAACCGGTATCAATCATCTCGATGGGAACAGAAAATTGCCGGCCAAGGTGGCCGAGCGGTTCTAGGCGCTACAGTCTGGAACAGCGCGACCGCTACGGTCGCAGGTTCGAATCTTACCTCGGGCATGGGTGGGTATGATGTCCTTAGGTTAGTTAGGTTTAAGTAGTTTTACGTTCTAGGGGACTGATGACATCAGACGTTAAGTCCCATAGTGCTCAGAGCCATTTGAACCGTTTTTGAACAGAAAATTATTACATCCACGTTGTTGTTCTCGCATCACACCAAACGTAGATTCTAACCAGACATTGAAGCGGCTAACCATACTGCGTTTTACAATCAAATCTGCAACAGAAAGGTAAATGTCGACCCTAAATATCAACCATTAGAATATAAAAGTTATATTTACGTCGTAAATGAAATTTAGAATCAAATGCATCGGATCTTAATTGCAAAAACAGGCACACATAACATTTGTCGATTATAGCGCCATCTACCACAAATGAAAAACAATGTTTTGGGCAAACCATATGTAGCTTTAGGCGTAGAATCCGAATATGCAATAAAAATTGGTGGTTCCCATTTGAAAATACAACGCTGACCCCGCCCACGTAGGAGTGGTGGTTAGGAAGTGGCCAGTTGTAGCACATAAAGATGTCCCCTTGGCTACTATTAACTTTTTGATCGAGAAAGTTTTTTTCGTGCGATGCGTCGTTTTCGATATATTATGTTGTCTCAGTTTAAAACAAGCACCCTGTATATCTAATACGTACACAGTATATTTTCGAAATTGGTGTCCAAGTTGGAAAAAATAAATCAACTTTAGCTTTAATGAAACCTAGAACTCAGCTGATACTTGTTGCTGCTGATTTTGTTAAGATCATTTTAGGATGTGCCTCTTTGAAACCATAACCCCGGTCTTCTCCAACCACTTGGTAATATTATAGAAATTGTGCTTGAGACCTAGTTTTTCGGAATGCTCACAGGCAATTCGCAGAAACTCAACCAGGGAAATGCCACAGAATAATTTTGCCACTGTAGTCACATGGTTGACTAATTCTTGTACTTGTTCAGGAACAAAAATGGATCTTCTCTCCAAAGAAGGAAACGTGTGCAAATTTGATTCTAATTGGTCATAATGTGAAATACTTGTATGTTCAGCTGCTCTGATACGCTGTTCAGTGATCGCACTGACTTCAATAAACCTAAAGTCAATTTTAGAGTTTCTTCAGTCCACTTATCCGACTCTGCTTTTCTTTTTCTTGTCCTCGCAATTCTAAATCAGATATAAGACGTTACATAAGTGTAAACTACGTTTTTTTAAGTTTAGAACATGGAGAAATATCGACACCCTGTCAACATTACCCCATATTCACTTTGTCGATATTATCCCAGTCAGACATCGTGGCGGAGAGTAGACATTAAAGGCTTTCCTAATGCTCGAAAAGTAACAAAACTCACGCTAAAAGACACACCAGAAAACATACTATCTACCTGCATTATTGTAAATACAGTTAAAAAGGTACTGAAACGCTTACCTCAGTTTAAGCATAAACCAAAACTAACACCGGCATTCGATAAAAATTAATTTTTAGCGCCGTAACAAGAATGTCACTTACAAGATCTCGTTTCCTCCGCACCCTAGTTCTGGCATCGTCTGTTATGCTGCAGCACTACTGCTCACTGACTGCAGCGCTACTCAAATGAAACAAAATAAATGATTGTATAGTTATTTCCTGGTACTCCGGTATTTGCCGGCCGGAGTGGCCGTGCGGTTCTAGGCACTACAGTCTGGAACCGCGCGACCGCTACGGTCGCAGGTTCGAATCCTGCCACGGGCATGGATGTGTGTGTCGTCCTTAGGTTAGTTAGGTTTAAGTAGTTCTAAGTTCTAGGGGACTGACGACCTCAGATGTTAAGTCCCATAGTGCTCAGAGCCATTTGAACCATTTTTTGACCTTCGGCATTCCCCCGGTTCCCAAACATTGGTTTGATGAGCGTGACAGTGAACTCCTGTTGATTTCTTGGCCACCAAATTCGCGTGATCTGAACACGGGTCTGTAATTCAGGGGAATTTGCTGAAGTGTGGGTAGACATCTGGTGCCACATACATTCGGAAACCTGCCAACGACATTTCGAATTCATTCCACACAGACTCACTACTGTATTGGATTCCAGATGTTCATCAACTGATAATTTATCAGTTCTCATAATGTTTTCACCTATTACCGCATATTAGGACAGATAACGAAAGCAATCTGTTGTCATACTCTTTCGTACGTGAGTTGTTTTTGCAATGTACTGTACGCAATAATTCAGGGAACACATTTGCTTTCTTGAAAACCGAAATTACATGATTCATTCATTTCTTGTGCCCTTACAATGCTTCTTCCAAGAAATTACGTGATACGCCCGTTAAAATGATGAACCTTTAGTCCAGTAGTCAGGGTCTGATACGTTTCTAAACACCAGTTGATTCACGTAATTACTGTGTTAATTTAAGAGAATGGAAGGAGATACGGGAGTTCAAGAATTTTACCCATACAATGATTCGAATGACTCTGTAACATATGTTTAAAGGCACCAAGTAGAATAAGGCATATTTTTACTCCGGAATTGTATGAGAGGTGATTTGTTGCAAATTTGTATTGGTAATAGTTAATAAAATATTGTCGTTGCACTACGGACGTTGACCGCAACACTAAAACCCAAAATAGCACGGTATTTGTGCCTACTTCTAAGCAGTCGCCATTGTGGAACATCAGTTTCCATGAGTTAAAGGTGTCGTGCCAAATCGCGGCCGTTAATTTCGAAAAAGCTTTTGTCAAAGATGTCTCGCAGAATGCCACCAATTACATCAGATTCATTACCCTGTGCCTTTGACTAACGCTGGTGGGCTCTCTGTTACCTAAAACGAGTTAACAGCTTGATGGATGCACAGCTCGTACAACCGAATCAGTGTTTCAACTTATCAAGCATTTGACGAATCTATGTCACTCAGAATCGCTGCTGTACTCCGTTCCAAAGATAGACCAACGCGCTATCAAGCATATGGTCATAATGTCTTGGTTCATCAGTATGTTGTCAGAGTTAGTCAGTCAGTAGTGTGACCACGGTTAAAAATTTTATAACAGTGACTATGAAGAGAATTACAAATTTTGCGTTGAGATTTGTGATATCAACATATTAAAGAATTTGCAACTAGATTATTATTGTTGTTATTCAAAAATGGCTCTGAGCACTATGGGACTCAACATCTTAGGTCATAAGTCCTCTAGAACTTAGAACTACTTAAACCTAACTAACCTAAGGACATCACACACACCCATGCCCGAGGCAGGATTCGAACCTGCGATCGTAGCAGTCCCGCGGTTCCGGACTGCAGCGCCAGAACCGCACGGCCACCGCGGCCGGCTTTATTGTTGTTATTATATGAGATCTTAATATCATCTTGCACATGTAATAGTATTATTATATATTCACCAGTAACTTTAAGACGCTGTTGAAAAAGTTTAATGAATGAGATTACTTTTCCATTTAGTAAATTGAAGGGGTTCCGGCAAGAAAGTGCCAAGCCACATTTTTATGCTTTCGAGATAAAGCCATATTATTGTTTGAGCAAATGCTCAAATCACGTGAATTATTAAATTTTGGTTGAACACTTGTAATATGTTTCTCTGGTACATTTTATTTTGTTTGATGAGACATAATATAAATACACTCCTGGAAATTGAAATAAGAACACCGTGAATTCATTGTCCCAGGAAGGGGAAACTTTATTGACACATTCCTGGGGTCAGATACATCACATGATCACACTGACAGAACCACAGGCACATAGACACAGGCAGCAGAGCATGCACAATGTCGGCACTAGTACAGTGTATATCCACCTTTCGCAGCAATGCAGGCTGCTATTCTACCATGGAGACGATCGTAGAGATGCTGGATGTAGTCTTGTGGAACGGCTTGCCATGCCATTTCCACCTGGCGCCTCAGTTGGACCAGCGTTCGTGCTGGACGTGCAGACCGCGTGAGACGACGCTTCATCCAGTCCCAAACATGCTCAATGGTGGACAGATCCGGAGATGTTGCTGGCCAGGGTAGTTGACTTACACCTTCTAGAGCACGTTGGGTGGCACGGGATACATGCGGACGTGCATTGTCCTGTTGGAACAGCAAGTTCCCTTGCCGGTCTAGGAATGGTAGAACGATGGGTTCGATGACGCTTTGGATGTACCGTGCACTATTCAGTGTCCCCTCGACGATCACCAGTGGTGTACGGCCAGTGTAGAAGATCGCTCCCCACACCATGATGGCGGGTGTTGGCCCTGTGTGCCTCGGTCGTATGCAGTCGTGATTGTGGCGCTCACCTGCACGGCGCCAAACACGCACACGACCATCATTGGCACCAAGGCAGAAGCGACTCTCATCGCTGAAGACGACACGTCTCCATTCGTCCCTCCATTCACGCCTGTCGCGACACCACTGGAGGCGGGCTGCACGATGTTGGGGCGTGAGCGGAAGACGGCGTAACGGTGTGCGGGATCGTAGCCCAGCTTCATGGAGACGGTTGCGAATGGTCCTCGCCGATACCCCAGGAGCAACAGTGTCCCTAATTTGCTGGGAAGTGGCGGTGCTGTCCCCTACGGCACTGCGTAGGATCCTACGGTCTTGGTGTGCATCCGTGCGCCGCTGCGGTCCGGTCCCAGGTCGACGGGCACGTGCACCTTCCGCCGACCACTGGCGACAACATGGATGTACTGTGGAGACCTCACGCCCCACGTGTTGAGCAATTCGGCGGTAAGTCCACCCGGCCTCCCGCATGCCCACTATACGCCCTCGCTCAAAGTCCGTCAACTGCACATACGGTTCACGTCCACGCTGTCGCGGCATGCTACCAGTGTTAAAGACTGCGATGGAGCTCCGTATGCCACGGCAAACTGGCTGACACTGACGGCGGCGGTGCACAAATGCTGCGCAGCTAGCGCCATTCGACGGCCAACACCGCGGTTCCTGGTGTGTCCGCTGTGCCGTGCATGTGATCATTGCTTGTACAGCCCTCTCGCAGTGTCCGGAGCAAGTATGGTGGGTCTGACACACCGGTGTCAATGTGTTCTTTTTTCCATTTCCAGGAGTGTAGATTTCTAATCTTTAGGTCAAAAAAGTGTCAAGCAACAATTTTACTTTTGGCATATTTTGATGTACATAACACAAAATTAAAGAATCTAAATAGTGTAAAGTAATGTGTACTGTAATCATTTCATAAAGACAAGTAAATAAGCATCAGAAATGTGTCTCGTAAACAGAAATCCACATTTCGTCCAACCAGCATCTACACGTGATGAACTATGAGAACTATATAATGCCGAGCAACATATACCCGAATTTCACTTTCTGATGTTAATTCGTCCTCAGAACGTGATGAATATTCAGAGTGAGAACTAGCGTCTGTGTCTTCATCACTGTTTTCCGTAGAAAAGTACAGTTTCTTTCTAGAAGCCATCTTCTACAGATTCATTGTGTTGCTTGACATTTACTTGTCGATAAGAAAGATATGTAAAGCATTCGGTCAAGAACAGAAACCTGAAAACAGTACCATCTCGTGAGATTTTTGCAGAATCATTTGACGCCATGATCTGCAGTATTACTCATTGCACAAAATGACACAGTTAGTTCATTTGCCCAAAAATGTGGCTTGGTACTTTCTTGCTGCGGCCCCCTTAGTGGCAATGCTGATTGTTTTTATTATGTATGAATATTTCCCCCATCTTCAAGGGGATCAGTGGATTAAATTACATTTTTGTTTCTTGGATGTAGCCAGTTGGCCGTTCTGAACTTCATTTTGCTGCAAATAAAGTATAGTTTGCACTTTTTCCTGTAATAAGGCGCTGGAATTATAAATTTTAAATAATAATAAAACTGCTTACAAGATGTTCGTTATAAATATACATTTTCATCATTAGATGGCACACAGAACCAAAACAACAACATAAATAGCCACTGTACACATGTGGAATCACCGTGCCTTGTAAGGCAAATAGCATCGCCAACTTGCATCGCGAAGCAAAGCTACAGAATGATACAGAGTACCACACGCACGCATAAACATACGTGTGCAGCTCTCTCTTTTTCTCTCTCTGTCTCTCTCTCACTCACACACACACACACACACACACACACACACACACACACATAGTCATCATTAAATGGCACACAGAAGCAAAACAACAACACAAATAGTGTGTGTGTGTGTGTGTGTGTGTGTGTGTGCTTGTGTGTGTTTTGTGTGTGTGTATGTGCGTGTTTATGTGTGCGTACGTTATTCTGTATCTTTTCTTCACAATATAAGCTAGCAATGCTATTTCTCTTAAAAGGCACAGTATTTCCACATCCGCACGGTCGTTGGGCTATTTGTGTTGTAGTTTCGCTTCTGTGTGTCATCTAATGATGAAAATGTATATTTACAACGAACATCTTGTAAGCAACTTTATTATTATTTAAAATTATGTTTACAAGTTTTTTTGCAAACGAACAAAAACAAAAACGTGAGAACCTATATTCCAGCACATTTATTTGTTAATGTGTCGATCTGATGATTTGCCAGTTGTTTTTATGATTTAGGTTACTAAAGAGAAGATGGTAGTAAAGTTTAGTGACTGTCGCTTAGTAAGCTTGAGAAGGTTCTAAGAAAGTTCATTGCCACTATCTCAGCTTCGTCATTGAGTGTGTTCTGCCCATGTTTTATGTTGCAGATAAAAATTTCGAGTCGACTCGATGTAAAAAGCAATAAAGACAAATTTTCCAACTGTAGCGTCTACAAGATAATGCGCAGTGACGGCCCGGTACAGGATGTGGGTCAGATCGCACGAAGCTTTCGAAATAGCTTTAAGGAACACATCAATTCATTTAGATACAACACTCCCAGTAAGCATACCATAGTTTCTCACATGAACAATATAGGATATGCTTCTGACAACATAGATAGTCTTATTCTTTTTACTGGTCTTATCCCGCGTCTTCACAGGGTCAGCATGTTACTATGGACTCGGCAGTGTTAGTTTATGGCTGGGGCCTCCCGTCGGGTGGGCCGGTCGCCTGGTGCAAGTCTTTTTACGTGACGCAACTTTGGCGACTTGCGTCTCGATGAGGATGAAATGATGATGGAGACAACGGAACATTCAGTCCCCAATCGGAGAAAATTTCCAACCCGGCCGGAAATCGAACTCAGGTCCGTCACATGACATTCCACCGGTCTGACCACTCAGCTGTGGAGACGGACATGTTAGTAGTAGAAGGTGGTCGGATGCCCTACTTGTCGCAAACTTTTTCGAGGTAGTGTACATCCTATTCAGGAAATTAATTTTTACATATGTTCTCCGCATACTTTGAGTTTAAATAATATATTTTTCGTATGCTTTACTCAAATATATTTCCTTCAGTTGGACGTGGTTTTGACTGAACTCCTGTTTTTATAAGTTCTCCGACCACTCTTCGGAGCACTAGAATCGCCTTGAGGTATTCGTTTGCCGTTACGAAAATTTTAACGTACTCTAAACCCGACCATGTAACTGCAATGAGTTTCCCCTGCACTATCCGGTGGAACAACTTTCTGAATATCTTCTTAATAAGAGCTAATAATCACAATTTGGTGACACTTTACTTAAGTATAATGTATACGCCGCTATTCAAGACATAAGCCTCTCAGTTAGGCATTAATGAGAACAAAAAATTACTGTTTTTTTTAATTATCTTCTAGTCGCGCGTGTGCTGCGTAACGACCTTTGCTTTCTTCCCACTTCTAGAAAAAATGGCTCTGAGCACTATGGGACTCAACTGCTGAGGTCATTAGTCCCCTAGAACTTAGAACTACTTAAACCTAACTAACCTAAGGACATCACAAACATCCATGCCCGAGGCAGGTTTCGAACCTGCGACCGTAGCGGTCTTGCGGTTCCAGACTGCAGCGCCTTTAACCGCACGGCCACTTCGACCGGCCCCACTTCTAGATATTGCCAACATAGTTACAGGAAAATCTAACTGGTCTCTCCCTATTCACCTCCCACCTTGTGCTGTTCAGTTGCATAACCTGTACCGAAAACTGTTAGCTTAGATACTGCGAGTATTATTGAAACAATTATGATTAACTGTTGTGTAGTAAATAGAACCATATTGTCAGTACTGTGTACTGAGAAACTATATGCTTAATTTGTAATCTATTATATACTGCTTCATTAATGTATCATAACATAATTTAATTCCTGTGTTGGGTATCATAAAATTTCGATGAATTTTTAATTAGAACTTACCGTCTTTTGCGTTAGTAGACTTATAGCTTCACATCAAGAGGCTTGAATAACATATTTGAAAAAATGACGTTACAAAATAGCTTGTAGCCCCAAACGTAGGTGGTGTGAAATTAAAAATTCTGAAATATAAACTAAAAAACTGTTTTTTCTTCAGTAATAACTCTGTTAATTGCTAATTTAGGGAGGTGAGTGCCACTTAGTTCGGATCCAGTAATAGACTTTGATTTACGTTGCTTGTTTTTAACATTTTGAATTTAATTTAAATTGAGACCAATGTCACGAACGATTGGAGTAGTCTTCAGGAAGCCTGACCGCGTCACTTGCTACTGTGTGCGGTGGGTCTACCGGATTTAGCGTGGAATGCAAAGTCGTCAATATGAGTCACGCTCCGGGCGACCTCGTACCGCGATAACGATTGAAATTATTGCTGCAGCGAAAGAAGAAGGCCACATCACACGGAACCAAACGGACGCAACTCTTAGTATCAGATCAAATCCAACTCTAACATCAATTACCGACCGGCTGTACCTGTAATGTGAAAAAAAGGCTTAGGATTACACATTTTCTTGCATTCGGGCATAAGAAACACTGTACCAAATACGTTACGCTAAGCTTTCAGAAAACAGTAAGGAACAATATTTTTAAACTATCTTACGGCTGCAGAAGCAGTCAATTTCTTTAAGTTACCTCAGGTGCGTGCTGGCATGGTTTCTTTAATTGGGCCACAACCTGTTTCTTTCCTAATCCTTAGCTAACTAAGTGCTCTGTCTATACAGACTACGCCGTCAGTGGAACATTTCATTCCGTTTGTACTAATCAGGATAGTTTTAATTTTTTAAATTAATTGATTTATTTAACCCGGCCAGATTAGGACCGTGTGGCCCACATCTACACAAATATATCGCATATTTTGCACTACATTCATTGCGATAAACATGTTACAAGCTACATCTAATAAACAACATTATAAAACATGTAGTAATAACTATACTGCAGAAAGAGGAGAAAAAATAAACACAGTGTACATTCGTTTATGAGTACAACAATAGAAACAGTTCACAGGTAGGTGGGTTTTAACTGTGAGGCCTAGCAGCAATGGTCATGAGGGAGGCGGTTGGAAAGGCAGAGGCAGACTAACGTGATTAAACAAAATGAATGAAGGTATAAGACATAAACACCAACTCTACAGTGAACTTGTAGTTTCTGTTCAAATAATGTTGGCTGACTTTTTTTCGTATTAGGACTCCTAAGTCACCGGTACCTTACTGACATGTGATGTTTACAATTTTGCTGTTTCGTAAACTGTTATAACATTGATTAAGTATAAAATAAGCAACTCCCGTCAGAAGTTTAGGAAATAGACACTTTAAATTTAAATTATAGTAACATTACACTCATTGGCAGCTAAATTAGTGAGTTAGTGCGTTGCGCAGAAAGCGCTACTACCGCCACTCCTCATAGACAGCTTAGTGGTGTCACTTAAAGTGATTGCGTCAGACATTGTATTCGCCGTCGGTGTAAACATTCGAGCGAGGGGTGGGCAAGACGTGCGACGTCGCCACTTTTGAACTAGACCTGTTGATAAAATATCGATGTATCGATATTTTTTCCAAAAATTGTCGGTATATATTGGCGATATTTTCCCACAATATGGCGATGTATAGATAACGAAATGGCAATATTGAGGGGCTGTATTTTTATTTTATACTATATTTTCTTCGCATTTTTCGGTGAATATTTGAAACTGTTCTTTTGAAATTGTACTAGAACATAATTTTACTTTCACATGTGGAGGAGTCTTATTACTTTTTGTGAAGCAAGTATAGGTGGCACAAAGAAAAAGGTCGATTACAGTAGGGGGGGGGGGGGGGGGGGAGGGAGGGCGGGAGGCCTGGCGATGTGAATGGAATAACAAGATTTCCAGTGTTAAGAAATAACACACCCGGTGCGTTAAAAAACAATTTTTAACGCAACTAGTGTACTATTTCTTCACGTCAGCATTCTTCAAAAACAGTTGCTGATAATGATGAACAAAAACGTAAATATATACTAAGATGGTACAGATGCCATCGGTGACCATGCAGCTCGTTAGAATGAAATTACAATGAAATGAACACCCTTAGCTGCTTACAGGCGTTGACATACGTCAACGAGGACAGATGAAAATGTGTGCACCGGCCGGAACTCGAACCCGGGATCTCCTGCTTACACGGCAGACGCTCTATCCATCTTTTTTTTGTTTTGTTTTTTTATCGTTGTGTTCGGTCGTTGCGGACGTCGCAAGACATCCTGTTCAAAATGGTTCAAATGGCTCTGAGCACTATGGGACTCAACTGCTGAGGTCATTAGTCCCCTAGAACTTAGAACTAGTTAAACCTAACTAACCTAAGGACATCACAAACATCCATGCCCGAGGCAGGATTCGAACCTGCGACCGTAGCGGTCTTGCGGTTCCAGACTGCAGCGCCTTTAACCGCACGGCCACTTCGGCCGGCATCCTGTTCAAGTTCGGTGGTTCATCCTTCCACTCAGTTTTTTATTACAGAGGCCAACCGGCTCTCTGGCCGAACACGCTGAGCTACCTTGCCGGCTATCCATCTGAGCCACAGAGGACACAGAAGATATCGCGACTGCAGGGATTTATCTCTGGCACGCCTCCCGCGAAACCCACATTCTTAACGTACTGTCCCGCACTACATTCGTAGTGCCCCCACCCATTATACTCATTAACGAGCTGCATAGTCACCGATGGTATCTGTTCTTTCGGACATAGTTAAGGCTCACCGGCCACTTGACCATCTTCTTCTTCTGTGCAAATGCACAAACAGTGCCCGAACTCTTACGGGAATCGGCAACGCGCCGCGAGTAATGAGTATAACTGGCGGGGGCACTACGAATGTAGTGCGGGACAATACGTTGAGAATGTGGGTTTCGCGGGAGGCGTGCCAGAGATAAATCCCTGCAGTCGCGCTATCCTCTGTGTCCTCGGTGGCTCAGATGGATTGCCGGTACGGTAGCTCAGCGTGTTCGGTCAATGGGTTATCTGCCCTCTGTAATAAAAAAACTGAGTTAACGGATCAACACTGAACTTGAACGGGTGTCATGGGACATCCGCACCGAACAATTGCAACGAACAAAATCGAACAAAAATGTGAACAATTTAAAAAAAAAAAAAAGATGGATAGAGCGTCTACCATGTAAGCAGGAGATCCCGGGTTCGAGTTCCGGTCGGGGCACACATTTTCATCTGTCCCAGTTGACGTATGTCAACGCCTGTAAGCAGCTAAGAGTGTTCATTTCATTGCGGTGGGCGGAGACGTGTGAAGGGAAATGCTGGTGTAATTAGCTCTCGGCGCTACCAACAGAAACTGCAACGTTTAACTTCACCACGCAGTTTTGACACTACAACTGCTAGGTCGCTAGCGTTGGCAGAAGTGAATAAACCGGGAAGTCGACATGAAGTGTTCCAGACAAATCCGATATGTGACGAAATCAAACGACGGATCCATCGGACACCTTTTACTATACTACTTAACTGCAGGTACCATTGTTGGCAAAGTGGTTATTGTTAACGCCAAGCATGAACGTTTTCATTCAGTTCTTGCTCTAAAGGGGATAGGCGGACTGCTATCTTGTTGATGTACAGAATATCTTATAATAAATAAATACTTAAAAAATGGTTCAAATGGCTCTGAGCACTATGGGACTCAACTTCTGAGGTCATTAGTCCCCTAGAACTTAGAACTAGTTAAACCTAACTAACCTAAGGACATCACACACATCCATGCCCGAAGCAGGATTCGAACCTGCGACCGTAGCGGTCTCGCGGTTCCAGACTGCAGCGCCTAGAACCGCACGGCCACTTCGGCCGGCAATAAATACTTAAGTATGCAGCTCCAAAACCGGCATCATATTTACAATGTGCAGCCGATATTTTCATCGGCAGTTAAGTCGATATTTTTTCCGTTGATACATCGATATAGGACACGTTTTTTGATATATCGAGGATCGATAACGATATTTTCTTAAATATCGAAATACTGGACTCCCGATGTTTTGAAAAATATCAACAATCCTAATATCAATACGGTCAGACTGTAGGTACCCCCACTGCATGGAGTACTCCAGGTAGTAGGATTATCGATTCGGGGAAAACCGCCACTGTTAAGATCAACTAATTTCTGCCACAATCATTGGATTACGCAAGCGAATTATGGTGTATTGTTGCAGCTTCATAGAGCTGCAAATCATTCACAAATCCAGTGTTCTGTAATCTGTGAGAGGGCACCGTTGCGAAAGCCAGGCACAGACCGCCGCGTTCATAGGCCACGCTCTCTTCGGCCTGCCCATTAGTATCAGCGTGTGGGTAAATAACCGCCGCCAGAACCAGTTCAGCTTCTTGCTTAGCCTGCGACATCTTACAACGATTACAGTGCTGGCCGTCGCCTTTCATGTATTGGTATGCAGCAAGGGCGACACACTCAAAAGCTGACCTCGACCGAATAAACAATTTTCAAGAAACTTCCTGGCAGATTAAAACTGTGTGCCGGACCGAGACTCGAACTCGGGGCCTTTGCCTTTCGCGGGCAAGTGCTCTACCGGCTCAGCTACCCAAGCACGACTCACGCCCCGTCCTCACAGTTTTACTTCTGCCAGTACCTCGTCTCCTACGTTCCAAACTTTACAGAAGCTCTCCTGCGAACCTTGCAGAACTAGCACTCCTGAAAGAAAGAAAGGGTTCGCAGGAGAGCTTCTGTAAAGTTTGGAAGGTAGGAGACGAGGTATTGGCAGAAGTAAAGCTGTCAGGACGGGCGTGAGTCGTGCTTGGGTAGTTCAGTCGGATGCCGGCACGGTAGCTCAGCGTGTTCGGTCAGAGAGCTGGTTGGCCTCTGTTAAAAAGCAGAGTGGAAGGATCAACAAATAACTCGAACGGATGTCATGTGACGTCCGCAATCACCAAAACACAACGATCAACAACGAACAAAATGGAAAAAAAGTCGGTAGAGCACTTGCCCGCGAAAGGCAAAGGTCCCGAGTTCGAGTCTCGGTCCGGCACACAGTTTTAATCTGCCAGGAAGTTTCATATCAGCGCACACTCCGCTGTAGAGTGAAAATTTCATTCTAGAATTTTCAAGAAGGTTAGGCGAAAAGAAATCTGTTTTCATAGAAACATTAAGGTATCTAGAAAAAATATAGCGCAGAGCACAAGAACAATGATAATAAAGATGTTTTCTTCCAGACGCATGACAATTTTTTCTGCTACTGTCTGCCCTACACCAGGAGAAAATATATTTACAGTATTTACTGTCGCCGCGCGGGATTAGCCGAGCGGTCAATGGCGCTGCAGTTATGGACTGTGCGTCTGGTCCCAGCGGAGGTTCGAGTCCTCCCTCAGGCATGGGTGTTTGTGTTTGTCCTTAGGATAATTTAGGTTAAGTAGTGTGTAAGCTTAGGGACTAATGGCCTTAGCAGTTAAGTCCCATAAGATTTCACACACATTTGAACATTTACTGCGAAAACTGACCAAGGTAAATGTCTGAAATTTTGGATCTGACACGACATTTATTTCCTTACATGATTGAAAATAGTTGCTTACGTCGATAAGCACTTCCACTCAAGGAAATAATTTCATATGCAAATTTTCGAGAATTTTCAAACCTGGCAGGAAAATATTTACGTAATTCAGATACTCCTACTCCACAAAATTATGTCTTCAAATCTGAATTGCACTGGTTCTCAACGACCTCTCTTACATTTGATCAGGTACTGATTCTGTGTTTATTGCATAAATCGAGGCGAACACAGGAAACTGGTTTTCTACTAATTTAAAATCTGTAAATCTTTGTTTAAACTCATTTCTGAAGCAAAAGTTTTTCTCTACGTAGATTTCGTTGATGCTGTTTCACCTCAACTAAATTGGTTCATGTTGCCTGTCGGAAGTGCTTTATATTTTTATTCAAGTGTTTCTCCGTAAAACTGTCTTACATTTGGGTCCTTTAACCTTGTCACACATGTTCATGATGGCTTGATTTTTTCCTTAAGTTCAGATTCAAATAATATAAAGCTTTTGTTGAATCAACCACGAAGGATAAATTTTCTAACCATATTTTGTCAAAAAATTGTCTTGTACCTTGATTTTTACTTGTTAAGGTCTGGCATATTTCCTCTATCAAGTTTCAGAATTGTTTAAGAATTGTGGTGCAGTATAACGAACGTACCTCGGTGTAATCTGACAAATCCGAATGATCGGTGTCTCTTTCATGTAAGAAAGCAGAGAACTCTCGAGGATTTGAACCTCGATATTTAATGAAACTGATGTTTTTTTATAAGTTTTATCACATGTTCCATTTTCATTATGTTTGCGCATAATTCTTCTTGATGTGTAATACAAGGCGTATGAAGAATCTTGGATCCATCATATTTTCACTTTTTTTTTCATCAGTGCGACGAAACAATTTTTTTCAGTCATCGAAGGAGCTGCATGTGTAGTTACAGAAGTTAAATTTGACAGGGGTAGTTCGTACTTTTGTAGGAGTTCGAAAACACAGTTACTTGTCTCTTGTCCTGTACATGTGTTTTTCGTGAGAACTAGTTCCAATAATTCCTCGATAATTTAGCTAGGCCTCTGGTACTCGTACTGTCATCACAAACAATGGCAAAAGATGATATTGAATTGATCTGAATGCTAAAATTGTCAGCCAAATCAGTAACGCTTTCCGCAACGCATTTTGGGTTAAGAGATTGCTTTAAAGCCTTCACATTTCCTGAACAAACAATTTCTGCAGTTTCAGTAATCAATCTTTTATGAAATCAACTGCATTAGAAGGTTAAGAGTGTTTTTCTATCAGCTCCGAAAAATCGTATCCTGTGTGCACCTCCCCTTCAATTTCTTGTGTTGCTGGTTTAAACATTAACTGTTGTTTGTGCAGTTCCAGCTAGAACTCTTTCAACTTTTCTTGTATCCGTTAACCCTTCATAATTATTATACGTCGACTTACATTGCGTAATATTTGGGGTTTGCAGCCATCATATTAAAGTACAAGAAGCTCTTTTTAGAGCAGTTAAGAAGGCAGCAGTGGCGATATGACGTAACGTGGTGTGAGGTACCGATGACACCTGGTTTATTCGGTATGGGTATCGTGAAAGAGACGCCTAAATTGTGGTCCTACTACGAAATTGTCTGCTGCGTTCGGAAGTTGTGCGCCCAAACAATAATCTTCTGTTATAAATATTAGACAAATTAAACAGCGTATTTACTTGCATTTCAAACTGAAGCATCTCTCAGTAGCGTGCTATCATTCCATTATTTCACAAGTATTAATAACCAGCAAAATAATAAACAACTGCTACACGAAAAAGCAGACGAAACACTTAGGATTGCACCCAACTTGGATGGAGGGCGAAGTGGTTCGCCTGTTAGATCAGAGCAGCTACGATAGTGTCGGCGGAGGACAGACATGTTGACTGCCGTGGTCGGTGTCAATTGAGATTTTATTAGAAATCTACGGTTTCTAAATATGTGAGGTGGTTCGGCAGTCGCGGAGGACAGACATATTAGTACAGCCTCAAGATAACGGATTCACGATCTACGTGTTTTTTTTTTTTTTTTTTTTTTTTTTTTTTTTTTTTTTTTTTTTCCGCAGGGGACAACAACTATAGATGACTGAAGATAGGTGAACATTTATTAGAACTTATGCATGCCACTGAGGGCGGTGGAAGCAAATAGGCACTTTGAGTACTGCAATCTTAGTACAAATGAGATCCGTGACACGTTATCTGTGGTAACACAGAGGAGGTATGAAAGAGAGAAATTTTCGAATTTTCGTCGGACAGGGTCTATCATACGTATATATACACTGAAGAGCCAAAGAAACTGGTACACCTGCCGAATATCGTGTAGGGCCTCTCTTTTTCCAACTGCATCCCTGGCGGAAGAAATGTTTGAAATCGAAGTTCTTTGGAATTATGAGGCTAGTTTTATTAGAAAGAACTGTGAACTGTTAACGACCAGCGAACTGTGTAAGGACTATGATACGGGTAAACTGTGAATGACAAGAAAAGCCGGCCGAGGTGGCCGAGCGGTTCTAGGCGCTACAGTCTGGAACCGTGCGACCACTACGGTCGCAGGTTCGAATCCTGCCTCGGACATGGATGTGTGTGATGTCCGTAGGTTAGTAAGGTTTAAGTAGTTCTAAGTTATAGGGGAGTGATGACCTCAGCAGTTAAGTCCCATAGTGCTCAGAGCCATTTGATCCATTTTTTGACAAGAAAACTGCATGAGAACTGTGATAAGTAGACTCTGAACTGTTTTTGAACCTTATTTGAACTATTATATCTGGGCCCGTAAAATCAAATTTTTCTTTAAAATGAAAGATGTATCGGTAATTCTGGAATAGCAAGTGCTGAAGTGCTACGATAATGAAAGTTAACTTTGTGCACGCGGACCATGGGATTACGTTATAAACCATCACTTCAAGATTCTTCATGCTAAGAGACAATGCAGCGTGCAGAGCAGCGAGAGGCAGCCAAAGACAACAGGTGCGACGGCAGCAAGCAGAGGCTGGCGCAGTTGGCAGTACAGGGCGCGTTTTAAGAATCATTCAGCATATCACGGCAGCGGAATTGCAGCCAGCGATGTAGCCCACAGCTACGAGAATCTGCGTCAGAACGTCGGGGAATAAAAGTAGTAAAGTGTTGCACTTGCATATAGCAGTCTAAGATTTGTAATTGGAACATTAGTATTAGTAAAATGTCTGGGGAGAAGGAAGTAAGATACGATCTGAGGAATACAGGAGTTCAATCTCACAGTAGTACTGACGGTGTGGTAGAGAGATACAAACAAACGGTAGTGAAGTCAGATATGGGTTTAGTGATATGTCAAATGAAGTCACAAATAATCAAAGTGAAAATATAATTTCAAACTTTGGTGATGAATCCGAAATAGCAAATTCAATAACCAGTGATCGCATTGAGAATTCTTAAGTATCCATGAATGGAAATTTTATAAATTTGTGGTAAGTTCCTATGGGACCAAACTGCTGAGGTCAACGGTCCCTAGCTTTACACACTACTTAATCTAACTGAAACTAACTTACGCTGAGGACAATATACGCACCCATTCCCGATGGTGAATTCGAACCTCCGGCGGGGGGAGCTGCGCGAACCTTGGAAAAGCGCCTGAGACCGATCGGAGCCATAAATGATTTCACTGGAAGTATAGAGTTAACTAATAATGAGGGCAGTGGAAATGTTGATTTAGTGGCAAACAATCATAATCTAAACCCAGGAGTTGCGCTACCTAGTCAAAATGAAATGATTCATTGGAATGACGATGCCAGAGAAAAACACCCTGACGTTGACATTGCTAACGAGTCAATAGTTGAGTTACGTACATTATGTCATGATACAGTAATAGCTGACACTTTGCCAACTCAGGAAGATCAGGATATAAGATCTATGCTAAAATTAATTTTGCAAGAACGAAAACAATATAATGAGGAATTAAGAAAATTAATTTTAAGTTTGCAATAACAAAAAGAAAATAAGGCGGAATCAAGTAAAACTCAAAATAAAATAGATAATGGCTAAAACAAGACAGTGTAGGAATAACTCAAAGTAACGGTATGTTCAATGCTTTGGAACAAAACGTTACAAATCTTGAAGCTAAAACTGAGGGATATTGAAGGAAAATAGATTATGAAACAAAAGAATGGTGTAAAAATTTAGAAATTCGTAAGTTATATATAAATCACAAGGTTGACCATGAAATGAAGAAGCTGAATAAGAATTTGCAGGATCAAAATGGGATGAATGAAACAACAATTAATGACATTATTAATGTAAGACTAGAGCAAAACAAAGTTATCACGAGAAATTTACAGAGTATCAAAAAGACCAGGAAATATTTAGTCGTAATTTCCACATCTAGAATCCTCTTGTAAAGGGAACTCAAGTGCGATTCAGGGTGAACTGAGAGAGTACGCCGGCCAGAGTGGCCGAGCGGTTAAAGGCGCTACAGTCTGGGACCGCAAGACCGCTACGGTCGCAGGTTCGAATCCTGCCTCGGGCATGGGTGTGTGTGATGTCCTTAGGTTAGTTAGGTTTAAGTAGTTCTAAGTTCTAGGGGACTTATGACCACAGCAGTTGAGTCCCATAGTGCTCAGAGCCATTTGAACCATTTTGAGACAGTACTTCCTGAGGTGCAAGAAAAAAAAACAGAAAATGATGTTAAACAGAAAGTAGAAATTTAGTGTGAACAACAAAGAAAGAAAGGTGTTGTTCATATAAGTGACGTAGCAAATAACGCTAATGCTTGTAAATTACAAATTATATCATTTCTCTAGTAAGGGAACTATACATCCAGTAGCCTTCATTACACAGTTTGATGGCATCATTCCTGAAAACATGAGTGGACAACAAAATATTAAATTCATAGCCAGTAGATTAGAAGGAGGAGCAAAATCATGGGGAACAGAGGTCAGTAACACATGTAAAACATATAAAGAATTTGTTCAAGCATTCTTGAATCAATACTGGATTGGCAGCACACAAAATAGAGTGGGAGGTGAAATATTTCTGGACAAAAATTTTGATGGTGGAAAAGTCATTCCAGCACAAAAGGATAGAAGTAAGTTACTAGAAGGCCCCTTACCAAAGTTCAGTGGCGTCAAGATAGAAATAAACAGGGACTTGACAGCCAGCTTCTGTCAGAGGCCCCTAGCAAAAATGGTCTAATGTGTACTGCATTCGTCTGTGAGAGACAAAGTTACCATTTCAGTTCTAAAAAGCATCACATGCGGGTAGATTGCGTGGTTGAATTTGAGAAAATTTTGAATGAAGTGCCTCATTCTACCACGGAAATAACGCCCAACAATTATTAGATAAAATGTCAATCAGTGACATGAAAAAATATTATTAATACTAACCTCAGGGGGCAATAACGTTATTTGTATTGCTAGGTAATTGATGATTACCAGGTGCCCGAGTTAACCTGACAGCATACTTCATTTTCTTTTCCTGCCTTCTTTCATTGTGTCTTCCTTAACATTCTTCACTACCGAGGTTATGTGGAAATTTTCTTATACTGAATGTGACAACAAAGAAGCAACCTTGATACAAAGAAAGTAGCCCAGCAGAACAAACATCTGCATAGCACAGGTGAAAAAACAGAGTTTTCACAGTATGTATATTGACAGGCCCGAGTATACGAAGTATAGGATTACAGATACACCAGCAAGAGAACACAGTATATCATTCCAACAAGACACCAGTACCATATTAATGGACATAACAAAAATTTTGTATCAATTATGTAGTGGAACAACTTTTTAGTATAACAACAACGATAAACAAAACTTAATGTTTGAAAATATTTTAAAAGTAGAGAGGCAAGACGTGGGCTATAATACATAATACAGCTGAAATAACGCAGAAAGGTGAAGTATTATCGTTAGGCGATGGAAAGGTCGACCAGTCGTTAATGAAGAGTGAGGGGGAGGGGGGGGGGGGGAGACAAAAGTCGACATGTAAGTCGGGCGTTAAGTGGTTTCCACCAACTATTTTATAAAGTAAAAGGGAGTAAACTATACTGTCGATATAAGACACAATACTGACATGGATATCTCATAGAAGACATAAACGTAGTAAATACGGTTTACATGGACTCCACACGATATGAAGTACAGAGAGTAAAAACACACAATGGTTTTAAATGAGAAAGGAATGTAGAATAAAGATCTAGCTAACAATAAACTAATTAGCTCCTACATATTACAAAGTCACATAATGCTCGTATATCAAAGTCAGTAAAAAACACAGTCATTATATAAATACAGTTCTACTACTTTCGTTTGTGGGTACAATGACACTCAAATGTAGAAGGAATGATACATCACACTGTGGAATGAAGCAATGGTATCATAAATGAGCGTTTGTGCATAATGTCTAAAGCAAAATACTAAATGGTTTTCTCGATGTATCCGTCAATCACAGTTGTAAGCCTCCGTAGGTAAGATTTAAAGAGCATAGCAGGTGACGCCGGTTAGCGGCATGAGTCAAAAAAATGGTTCAAATGGTTCTGAGCACTATGGGACTTAACTTCTGAGGTCATCAGTCCCCTAGAACTTAGAACTACTTAAACCTAACTAACCTAAGGACATCACACACATCCACGCCCGAGGCAGGATTCGAACCTGCGACCGTTGCGGTCGCGCGGTCCTTGACTGTAGTGCCTAGAACCGCTCGGCCACTTCGGCGGCGCGGCATGAGTCACTACCGAAGCTGGTCACTATAATCCGTATGATGTAAATCTGGTGTAAACAAACACAAACGCGATGATTGGTGAGAAACTGTAGCACACCTACACTGGTGTTGTTATGCTCGTGGAAGTAGGTCCTACTTATCTATTAGATGTATTATTACTAAGTTACGTTAAATGAAACAAAAAAATGTTCAAATGTGTGTGAAATCTTATGGGACTTGACTGCTAAGGTCATCAGTCCCTGAGCTTGCACACTACTTAACCTAAATTATCCTAAGGACAAACACACACACCCATGCCCGAGGGAGGACTCGAACCTCCGCCGGGACCAGCCGCACAGTCCATGACTGCCTTGAGCAGCCGCTGGTGAAGTATCAGTGCAGCAGCAGTGCAGTAGCGAGTCGTATATTTAGCTTTCATATTTGTTTTGCAGTTTGATTCATAATTTCTTTCCGAGTGTTTGTGCGCTTGCATATTTAATGACATAAAATCCTTGCGTATTCCCGTATTTGAAAGGAGTAATATTGCTTATTGATAGCTGTAGAGTATAAATTCGCGGAGTCGTTAGTCAGTTGTTTGTTTTGGACAGCCAGTGCGCTTTTGACACAGCGCAGTGAGCCTTGAGCAGCCGCTGGTGAAGTATCAGTGCAGCAGCAGTGCAGTAGCGAGCCGCATATTTAGCTTTCATATTTGTTTTGTAGTTTGATTCTTAATTTCTTTCCGAGTGTTTGTGCGCTTGCATATTTAATTACATAAAAACCTTGCGTATTCTCGTATTTGAGAGGAGTAATATTGCTTATTGATAGCCGTAGAGTATAAATTCGCGGAGTCGTTAGATATTAGCAGTACGATGGATAGGGTGTGTGCGTGCTGTGTGCGGGCGCAGGAGGAACTGGCCGCGGTTCGCGAGCAGCTGAGCGTGCTGTTGGCCACGGTCAGCCGCCTTCAGGCTGCTGCCTCGAGGTGCAGCGACGGCGGAGGGTCTGGCGCGTCGCTTGAGACACCCCAGGTGTCGCTTGCTGCGTCCACTGACTCAGCCGCCGAGGTACCCTCTAGTGTACCCGGCGCGTTGGGTCCGCCCTCGCCTCAGGGTGAGTGGCGGACTGCAACGCGTTCGCGTCGCTCGAGGCGGAAGGTCAATGTGGAGGCTGGCCTCGCCCGTTCATCCTGTCAGTGGGCAGATGGCCGCTCCTTCAGCAAGGCCCGATCAGGCACACGGGGGCAAAGACTTGCTGGTTATTGGGAGCTCCAACGTTAGGCGGGTGATGGAGCCCCTTAGGGAAATAGCGTACAGGGCCTGAAAGAAATCCAACGTGCACTTGGTTTGTCTGCCGGGGGGCCTCATCCAAGATATGGAGGCGGCCTTGCCTGCGGCTATCGAGCGTACGGGGTGCAGTCGTCTGCAAGTAGTTGCTCACGTCGGCACCAATGATGCCTGTCGCTTGGGTTCTGAGGCGATCCTCAGTTCGTACAGGCGGCTGACGGATTTGGTGAAGACCGCTGGCCTCGCACGCGGGGTGCAAGCAGTCTCTATTTGCAGCATCGTTCCCAGAGTGGATCGGGGTCCTTTGGTTTGGAGCCGAGTAGAGGGTCTCAACCAGAGGCTTCGTCGACTCTGTGACGGTCTTGGCTGCAGATTTCTAGACTTTGCCTATTGGGTGGGGAATTGTAGGACGCCCCTAGATAGATCAGGGGTGCACTACACAAAGGAAGCGGCTACTCGGGTAGCAGAGTACTTGTGGCGTGCACATGGGGGTTTTTTAGGCTAGGCAGTAGTGCGAGGTGTCCTGATGACCACTCACCAGTCGAAGTGCAGGCAGGGAAATCAGGACGCGCTCAGTGTAAAGACACTTCAGCTATGAAGATATTAGCAGTAAATTTTCAGAGTGTTCGGAATAAAGTTCCTGAATTACTGCCCTCCAGGAAGCGTGTGGCGCGCAAATTATTCTCGGGACTGAGACTTGGCTGAACCCTGAGATAGGAAGTTCTGAAATATTTAGTTAGGGTTGGAACGTGTATCGGAAAGACAGATTAGACACCTTAGGAGGTGGTGTCTTCATTGCAGTTGACAAAAATATTGTGTCTACTGAGGTCGAAGTAGAGTGTGATTGTGAAGTTATCTGGACAAGTTTAACAGGGCTAGGGGAAATAAAGTTAATTGTGGGGTGTTATTACCGGCCACCAGGTTCCACCGTGACAGTTCTAGAATCATTCAAAGGGAGTCTACATTCTGTATCGCAGAAGTACCTGGATCACGCTATATTAGTCGGAGGCGACTTCAACCTACGTAGTATAGACTGGGATGTCTATGGATTCATTACAGGTGGTACAGACAAGCCGTCGTGTGAATTACTTTTGAACACATTATCCGAAAACTGTCTTGAGCAGCTAAATCGACAACCAACGCGTAATGGAAATATTTTAGATCTGGTAGCCACGAACAGACCAGACCTCATCGACGGTGTCAGTGTTGAGACACGGATTAGTGATCATGATGTTGTCATTACGACTATGGTTACGAAAGTTAAAAAGTCGGTCAAGAAGGCTAGGAGAGTATTCTTACTAGAAAGAGCAGATAAGCAGTTGTTAGCATCCCACTTAGTAAATGAATCGACTTCATTTGCTTCCGGTACGATGGACGTGGGAGCGTTATGGGCAAATTTTAAACACATTGTAAATCACGCATTGGACAAGTATGTGCCGAAAAAGTGGGTTACGGACGGAAAAGACCCACCGTGGTTTAACAGCGCAATTCGGAGAATGCTCAGGAAGCAACGGCAGTTGCACTCGCTGTACAAGAAAGATCGGGAGAATGAGGACAGGCAAAAGTTAGTAAAGATTCGTGCTGCTGTAAAAAGAGCGATGCGCGAAGCATTCAACCACTACCACCGTCATACCTTAGCAAAAGATCTTGCTGAAAACCCAAGGACATTCTGGTGTTACGTAAAATCGGTAAGCGGGTCGAAGGCTTCCATCCAGTCACTCACTGATCAGTCTAGCCTGGCAACGGAAGACAGCAAAACGAAACCTGAAATTTTAAATTTAGCATTTGAGAAATCTTTCACGCAGGAGGATCGTACAAACATAGCGCCGTTTGAGTCTCGTACAGATTCCCGTATGGAGGACATAGCGATGGACATCCCTGGGGTTGTGAAATAGCTGAATGGGTTGAAAATAAATAAATCGCCAGGTCCTGATGGGATTCCAATTCGGTTTTACAGAGAGTACTCTACTGCATTGGCTCCTTACTTAGCTTGCATTTATCGCGAATCTCTTGCCCAACGTAAAGTCCCGAGCGACTGGAAAAAAGCGCAGGTGACACCTGTATATAAGAAGGGTAGAAGTACGGATCCTCAAAATTACAGACCAATATCCTTAACATCGGTTTGTTGCAGGATTCTCGAACATATTCTCAGTTCGAATATAATGAATTTCCTTGAGACAGAGAAGTTGCTGTCCATGCATCAGCACGGCTTTAGAAAGCATCGCTCCTGCGAAACGCAACTCGCCCTTTTTTCACATGATATCTCGCGAACCATGGATGAAGGGTATCAAACGGATGCCATATTCCTTGACTTCCGGAAAGCGTTTGACTCGGTAACCCACTGTAGACTCCTAACTGAGGTACGAGCCTATGGGATTGGTTCCCAAGTATGTGAGTGGCTCGAACACTTCTTAATAGAACCCAGTACGTTGTCCTCGATGGTGAGTGTTCATCGGAGGTGAGGGTATCATCTGGAGTGCCCCAGGGAAGTGTGGAAGGTCCGCTGTTGTTTTCTATCTACATAAATGATCTTTTGGATAGGGTGGATAGCAACGTGCGGCTGTTTGCTGATGATGCTGTGGTGTACGGGAAGGTGTCGTCGTTGAGCGACAGTAGGAGGAAACAAGATGACTTGGACAGGATTTGTACTTGGTGTAAAGAATGGCAGCTAACTCTAAATATAGATAAATGTAAATTAATGCAGATGAATAGGAAAAAGAATCCTGTAATGTTTGAGTACTCCATTAGTAGTGTAGCGCTTGACACAGTCACGTCAATTAAATATTTTGACGTAACATTGCAGAGCGATATGAAGTGGGACAATCCTGTAATGGCAGTTGTGGGGAAGGCGTATGGTCGTCTTCGGTTCATTGGTAGGATTTTGGGAAGATGTGGTTCATCTGTAGAGGAGACCGCTTATAGAACGCTGGTGCGACCTATTCTTGAGTACTGCTCGAGAGTTTGGGATCCCTATCAGGTCAGATTGAGGGAGGACATAGAAGTAATTCAGAGGCGGGCTGCTAGATTTGTTACTGGTAGGTTTGATCATCACGCGAGTGTTATGGAAATGCTTCAGGAACTCGGGTGGGAGTCTCAAGAGGAAAGGAGGCGTTCTTTTCGTGAATCGCTACTGAGGAAACTTAGAGAACCAGCATTTGAGGCTGACTGCAGTACAATTTTGCCGCCAACTTACATTTCGCGGAAAGATCACAAAGATAAGGTAAGAGAGATTAGGGCTCGTACAGAGGCATATAGGCAGTCATTTTTCCCTCGTTCTGTTTGGGAGTGGAACAGGGAGAGAAGATGCTAGTTGTGGTACGAGGTACCCTCCGCCACGCACCGTATGGTGGATTGCGGAGTATATATGTAGATGTAGATGGAGACTGTAGCCGGCCGGAGTGGCCGTGCGGTTCTAGGCGCTACAGTCAGTCGCAGGTTCGAATCCTGCCTCGGGCATGGATGTGTGTGATGTCCTTAGGTTAGTTAGGTTTCATTAGTTCTAAGTTCTAGGTGACTGATGACCTCATAAGTTAAGTCGCATAGTGCTCAGAGCCATTTGAACCATTTTTTTGTAGACTGTAGAGCTTCAGACCTCTCGGCTATTAAATGAAACTTTAAGATATTCAGATGTATTAACAGCCATCAACGATTATCCTAATCACGCTTTAGCTACGTGGTTTTTATTTCAAAAATCGTGTACAGTAGCATCCTCTGCAGCGTTGTGCTCTGATTGTCGCGCTGCTAATGCGCAGTATGAAAGTGGCTGAGGCTGCTTTCTGTTCCGTAGTGAAACATGCGTGTGAAAAACGTTTAAAAAGTGCCGAGAAATACGTTGTCCTTAAAGATTTTCATAAATTTACGGAGATAATTGGCTTTGATGTTTTCCCAGTCACTGTATGTACTACAGTCGATGCATAAAGTCACATCTTACGTGTAGCGCAGTCGGTATTGCAATGGACTGTTAAGCAAATACGGTTAATGATTCATTGGTTCAATTTTCCCCCACAGCCGGCACGGTACACCAGCGTGTTCGGTCAGAGAGCTAGCTGGCCTCTGTAAATAGAAGAACTGAGTGAAAGGATCCACAACGAACTTCAACCGATGTCATGTGACGTCCGCTACGACCATATACATTTTTTTGTGAATAATTCACGTCTTCTTGTTGCTAGTTACATATTGGACGCGAAATTCCTGTTTTCATTTCAAAATCTTAGTTATCGATGTTTTTTAAAAGACTGTTCATAAAAATTGTTTAAATTAAGAAACATGACAATTTAATTTTTAAGGCAAAAATGGAAAACTAAATCCTCTTTATTTAGACTATGTCCATCGTTTTTACCACAGGCGTAAAGTATCGTAGAAACATTTTCACAGCCTCGAGCACATCATACAAATGCTGCATTTTTACATTTGCTGCTGTACTATTATACAATATGAACGCAACAGAACTGACCTGGAACCAAGTTGCGGGATTTGGCCGGAGAAGTAACAAGACTGTTAAGCTGCTAGACGTACTGGAACTAACGCACGCAGCTTTTTCACATGTCACTTCCGAACGCTGGCGGGATATAGAACGGCTCGTCATAAAAGAAAGAGAGAATATGCGGCGCCTGGTTGGCTTCGGGGATTCTGTTGTTGATAGGCTCGTTATCAACGTAGCAGGAGACACTTTCAGAACTGAAATGTATTTCTCGGATTCGGATAAGGAAGGAGCTAAAAGATTACCAGACGACTGACTGTAATTAACACCTTCAGTGGTCTCAGTATTCGACAGTACGGTGAAATCCCTGCAGTATGCTTTTGCATTACACACAGCTCGCTCAGAAAAATTACGCTATGTTTAAGTTAGAAATTTTCATCACTCTTGTTTGTAATTAGAATACTATGTCAGGTGAAGACGAGTGCATTTTATGCTTTCCGTGTGGTCGCCTAAGAAGCGCGCGGTAGTGCTGGAGTCTCTCCGAATATTATTGCATTCTCTTTAAAAATTAAATGGCATTCGAAGCTATATTGTTTCTTTGATCGTCTGTTTTTACGTCTAAACTGCAACTGCTCACATCATTGTACGTCTAAACTGCAACCGCTCACATCATTGCAGGTTAGTTGAACTGCTGGCTGGTCTGTACTGTCCAAGTTTAATGCTTCGGTGAAGCTGTTGTCCTGCATTATCCCTCAGTCTTTGTGCGTGCAACACGGCATAAAACGTATGCTTATGATCGTACTTCACTTTACTGGTCACAGCTCGGCTTCCGCTCTGAGTGAAACGAAATACAATGAGATTCAAGCAAACGGGGAAGAATACATGGCGTAATGTTTACATCAGGTTTGTTCTTATGATAAACAGAATATAGTAACAGATGGTTAATAGCTCTTAAAGAGTGCGAAGGGCACTGCCCAGCTGTATGTACCTACAGCTGTGACCAAAACAAAAACATTGATGAACCACTGTCGTAGTACGATGTAAACAGTGGCATTGTTTATAAACACCCAAAATCAAAACAAATCATTACGTATCATGTCTTTATAGTGTAATTTAAAATTGTTTAAAAATTCTTAGCTAGATCTTTATTCTACTTCCCTTTCTCATTTAAAACCATTGAACTGTTTCGTGGAACTGTATTGGAGCTGTATGCCGAGGTTAGAGATGAAACAATCGATTGACAGTTGTTGAACTCAACATCGGTTGCGAAAGTCTGCAGTTTCACAATGCAAGACCACATCATGGACAACAGAATGATCAATTTGGGTTGCTGATGTGGGCTGCTTGTGTATGTTCTGGTAAAAGGTGTGAATGTGAAGTTCTTCTGTCTCCATGTATTTGTGAAATGCATTGGTGTTCTGTTTGTTTTATTTGTAACCACGTAAAGTGGACGTTTTTATGATCCATTCAAATATCAATAAGTGCAGAACGGCATGGTGGCGACATAATAGTGAGGAAAAGTGTAAAGAAGGATTCATCGAAATGAAACGACGGCAATGCGCCGATAGTAGTGGTATAGCAATTTAACTTCTTTTCAAGAAATATTTTGTTCAATTTAATGGACAACTATGTGCCGGTAGTAGTTTAACTGCAGTACAAAATTTTGTGATTGAAACTTGACTAGGAGATAGTGGACTGCTATAGAGTATTCTAGCAGAAATGATAGACTGCAAGTTAGCAACGGACTACTAACAACATAAAGATGCTGAATAATGCTACTTTGAAAATCTGTTCTATTTAAAGAATGATATAATTAGTATAGAAACTATAACTAAAGATTAATGTTTTTGGGAATAAAGGCGGTACACGAATTTACTGAGGGTATGATTATATAAATTGATTAATAATCTGAGAATGAAAAAATATAAAATAGTTTCTATCTTTGAAAAAACAATAACAAATTACAAGTATAGTGCAGTGGTATGGCTCTAGAGAGACGATAACTGAAAAAAATTATTAAAACTTGAGTAAAAATTAGTTTCCTTCAAAAACTGATTGTTGCCTGCAAGAACATGTATGGAAATCTCAGAAGAAGGGGGTTGTCTAATATTTCTGGCTTTGCAGCCATCATATTCAGCTACAAAAAGCTCTTTTTACAGCAGTTGTGAACGCAGCAGTGGGAAGATGACGTAATGTGATGTAAGGTAACGAAGGCACATCCGGGTATCGTGAGAAAGACCGCCTAAATTTTGGTCCTTCTCCGCGATTGGCTGCTGCGTTCGGAAACTGTGCGCCAAATAATAATCTTCTGTTACTAATATTAGACAAACTGAACAGTGTATTTACCTGCATTTCAAACTGAGACATATCTCAATAGCGTGCTATGATTCCATTATTTCACAAGTATTACTAACCAGCAGAATAATAAACAACTGCTAAACAAAAAGGTAGCCGAAGCACTTCGGTGATCGGATCGCGCTTAAATTGGATGGAGGGTGAATGGGTTGGTCTGTAAGATCAGAGCTGGTACAGTAGTGTCGGAGGGCAGACATGTCTGCCGCGCTCGGTGTCAGTTAAGACTTTATTAGCAATTTATGATTATTTGGACATGTAGTTGAGAACAATGTAGTAGTAATTACAGAAATACATAGTTCATTATTTTGTTGAAGAATGCAAATTATTTGTGACTCTAAAGTGGAATTTATCTGTGCAGTTTCTCGTGTTCCGCCAATAAAAAGCGAGTGGCACGTATAAACAAACTGATTGGAAATTTAATGATTTTTAAAATAACAATTCCTCGCCAAGAGTTTATTAGAGCCTCGAGATAACGGATTCACGACCTACGTGCTGTTTTCTGCGCAGGGGTAACAACTATAGAAGACTGAAAGTTGGTGAACATTTATTACGCATGCCACTCAGGGTGACGGAAGCAAATAGGCGCTTTGTGTGTACTGCAGTCTTAGTACAAATGAGATCAGTGATGTGTGGTAACACAGAGGAGGTATGAAGGAGAGAAATTTTCGAGGGAAGGGGTTTATCATACGCGCGTATATATCTCCCTGTCTCACCACCTCTGTTTTTCAACTTGCCGTAATTGTTCATAATAATTACTAACGTTGTGTAATTTTGGTACGCTAACAGTATTACTGCATCTAAAGCATTATATTTTATTATTTACTTCACAGCAAAGGAATTCCATTTCCCAACATGCTCGGAAATTTCGATGTTCGTCTGCAACTTTTCGTTTATTTTTACTACCACTTCCTTTCAATACAGGCATGCTGAATGTAAAGTTCTGAAGTAAATGAATAATCATTAAAATTGTTAAATAGTAGGTTTTGACAAAAAATAACATACACTGGTGTCCAAAATTAAAGCAACAAGCCGCGATTTCCAAGTCGATTGTCTAATTCTCAGTATAATAATATACACTGCCAACAGATGTCCGTATGATCATGTTCTTCACGGAAGATAGCATTCCGGTCAACTTTGCCAACGATGACGTGAAGGCATCTATCAAATGCGATAGTGTTCCCGGGTTGCCCCACATCCAGAATAGCTGTGTGCAGAGTCGCAGGCGGTGTAGTCTGGCACAGAGAAGACGCCTACCAGACTCTCTGCGGTGGAGGGCCATCGGAAGAATGGAAATCGGACAGTTGCAAACTGATGTGGCCCCACGGCTTAGTCACGGTCCGCGCGGCTTCCCCCGTCAGAGGTTCGAGTCCTCCCTCGGGTATGGGTGAGTGTGTCACCCTTAGCGTAAGTTAGAGTTAGATGAAGCAGTATGTAAGCTTAGGGACTGATGGCCTCAGCAGCTTGGTCCCATAAGACCTTACCACAAATTTCCCGTTTCCCACGGTTTAACGTGAATCGTTCTGTTGTTTCTCGGATGTGGAAACAGTTTATAGAGAACGAAACTCTACTCCGAAGACCAGGACAGGGCCGACCACATGTGACTTTAGAAAGAGAGGACCGTTATTTGGCTGTAATGGCATAACGGTACCGCCTTAATACTGCACGGCAATTGGAATCTAACCTCGCTGCGTCCACTGGACGTGTTGTATCGAGGCAAACGGTGTACAGAAGGCTTAGACAGAGTGGTTTTTATTGTCAGAGACTTGCTGTATGTGTACCTCTAACGCATCTTCAGAGAAGAGGGCGTCTAGAGTGGAGTCGTCAGCATGCCACCTAGACGGTCGAACAGTGGGCAAATGTTCTTTTTACAGCTGAGTTCCGATTTGCTCTGGAGAGTGATTCTCGACGGATTTGCATCTGGAGGGAACGTGATACACGATTTCGGAACCCAAACACTGTGGAAAGAGACCGATATCGAGGTAGATCCCTAATGATGTGAGCAAGGATTATGTTGACCACTGGAACACCTCTTCATGAAACTGTACAGGTGCATCGGCAGGGTTTAATTGCTGTCAGGTATCTTGATGAGACCTTGGAACGTCATGTGCGGTTGTTGCGAGGTGCTGTGGACGCAGACTTCGTACTAATGGACAATAATGTTCGACCTCATTGAGCACGGGTGCTTGATGTTTTCTTGGAAACTGAAGATATTGCACACATGATGTGGCCTGCACGCTCCGCCGATTTGAATCCCATAGAGCACGCGTGGGATGCACTAAGGAGACGGATTGCATCACGGCAGCATCCACCAACCACTGTACAAGGTTTGCGAACAGTTCTGCAAGAAGGATGGGTGTTATTGCCTAAACATGAGATTTATGACATCATTCACAGCATGCCCCGTCATCGTCAGGACTGTTCTGCTGCTAGAGGTGGTCACACCCTATATTGAACACGTTAAGCATTTGTCAGAATGTGTATGCAAATGCGTTAAGTTGGGAAAAACGAAGAACATATTTGCCTACCATTATGCATGTTACAGTTGTTTAAGTTCTTTATTTTTTACGATGTTTCTACTTTACTACCATCTGTTTATACTGTTGTGGCAAAATAAACGCAACCTTGCAAAATTTCCGTTTGTTGCTGTTATTTTGAACACCAGTGTATTTCTTGAATATTAAATTAGCAGATGCTGAATAATTGCACAAACTGATAACGGTTTTCCGACATCGAAATATAATCTATTTTCGTCCACCAAACATATCAATTTGTACGAGACTTAAGTCCATCAACGCAGCTGTGTCGTATGAGGTGGGTGACGAGTAATAAATCTCGGCCTCTGCGGGCTGTGGAATACTGACAGGGGGGAATAATTTTCTCTTTATCCCGAACTGTTACCAACAGGCGCCACATGCCATCTGCTGCAATGGTAGAAATTGCATACAGAAGCAACAACGTTTCGTGGAAGCGTGATATAGGGTCGCTCGTGTTCAAATGTGTTAGTTAGTTGCCGGCCGCGGTGGTCTAGCGGTTCAGGCGCTCAGTCCGGAACCGCGCGACTACTACGGTCGCAGGTTCGAATCCTGCCTCGGGCATGGATGTGTGTGTTGTCCTTAGGTTAGTTAGGTTTAAGTAGTTCTAAGTTCTAGGGGACTGATGACCACAGATGTTAAGTCCCATAGTGCTCAGAGCCATTTGTTAGTTAGTTGTAATGGCAAATATAATCTCGATAGGCCAGGTTAAAATGGTTCAAATGGCTCTGAGCACTATGGCACTTAAATTCTGAGGTCATCAGTCCCCTAGAACTTAGAACTACTTAAACCGAACTAACCTAAGGACAGCACACACATCCACGCCCGAGGCAGGATTCGAACCTGCGACCGTAGCGGTCGCGCGGTTCCAGACTGTAGCGCCTAGAACCGCTCGGCCAGCCCGGCCGGCGATAGGCCTGGAACAGCTACATCACTAATTGCTTCGTTAATTAATACTGGACACCCATTCACTGAGCGGCTACAATACCGCAGCTGTATGAACGCTGCTGTGTTAGGACCAGTGGAAAACATCATGTCGTCAGTCACGAAGGCTACCGACTTGCACCGATATGTGTCGAGCAGGCCTAGGGAGAAAAGCGATACAGCTACGACCATAAACTGTACTGACAAAGTTTTAGTTCGAGATACATCTATTGTATGTGCTTGAACGCGCAGCAGTGCATTCATCTGTTTTCAAAAGTAAGCACTGTTGCTCCACGCGGCCGGCTGCAGCGCATTCAGAAGGGAGGAATCTGCGAAACAACCCAATAGAACATCCTTTTATACTCTTTAGGTCTGTAATCCGATAATCGCCTACCAAAATATTCGCTGCTAGTCGAGATTTGTGTCCCTGAGCGTAAGCGACACAATATTTATTTACATACCATTACATTGGTGGGGCGGGCGCCCAAATAACCTTTAAGGGTCGCATGCGGCCCGCAGGCCACAAGTTTGACGTCCGTGGTGTTCATGCCATTTACCTAACACAGATATGCTTGTAGACTGTCTGACAAAAAAGTGACGCACCCAAAAGCCACGGTCTGATATCAATACGATTTCATAGAAGTACACATCATTGGCGGCTATGTGAATGATTTAGAGCAGTGTGTATATCTTTGTGACTGGTGGAACAGGCAACAAACTACAGGTCTGGTAAGGTGTGTAAAGGGTTTGAACACCGGCAGGTGTTGAAGGAACACCGTGAAGGATACGTAGTTGCCATGTAATCGTGTGAGACAGCATTATCAACACCTGACAGAGCCTGAACGGGGCCTCATTGGGATCTTTACTTGGCCAGCTGGTCGCATCGTACGATATGCAGAACTGTGGACCATTCAGATGCGACAGTGGCCTGAAGTCGAACTGCATGGGAATGTAAGGGCAGATATACTCGTTGTCTTGGTCCTGGTTGACCACGTCTGGCTACCACAGCGGAAAATCGTCGTATTGTGCAACGAGCACATCGTAGCCCCTTCATTTTCCCCCTGCCATCTGTGAACAAGTAATGGTCTCCCTGCAGAATTCTGTTGTCATTACGTACCATTGGCAGGAAGCTAGCAGCGGCCGGACAAGGAAATTACCGTCCCATGTATTGTATATGCTACCACTAATACCGTAATACAAATGGCTGCACTTGGAGAGGTGCCATGACTGGGAAGCATGGAATGCTGATGAATGACATCACAATGTGTTTGCAATGAACCGCGGTTCTGCACTACGACGAGTATGGAGGCCACTTTGGGAGAGGTCCTTTTCTTTCAATGTTTTTGAGAGGCACAGAGGTGTTACACCTGGCATCTTGGTGTGGGAAGCCATTGGGTATGACTGCAAGTCATGGCCGGTCGAAACTCAGAGAACTCTGATGACACGGATATCCTGTACACTCATGCGTTACAATTATTGTGATGCCGTTTTTCAACAGGACAATGCTCGTTCACACATGGCACTATGAACTGCCTGCTCGATTCTCAGTTACTCCTATGGTCGCAAGGTCCTCAGAGCTTCTCCCGATAGAACATATGTGAGACCAGCTCAGACGTCAACTTCATCCAAGATAAGAAGGACCAGTTACAAAACTTGTGGGCCAGTTTTCCTCAGGTGAGAATACAACGGCTTTAAGACGCCCATCCCAGCCGAACCAGTGCATACATCCAAGTCAGAGTTGGTGCAGCGTCATACGGATCAATGTTAGTCCTGTGGAAATCTGATTGATTTTGTAAGCACTCAAATAAAATCACATACGCTATCAACACGTGAAGTTTCGCTGCCTTTCATTTTCCCCTTCTGAGTGCTTCACAATTTTGCAGGCAGTGTAGATATGATTTCGGGTGGTATTTTAAACTTCCATAAATAGTGGCATAGCGCCAATGCAACAGTGTTCCTCAAACCTTCCTGAAAAATTCTGGAGCTCTGTGGTGGACGATTGTGCTGCTGAAGCTACAGTTTACCAGTAATCTGTTGTAACCATTCGGTGGCGACAGACGATGGCAGACTCTTACCACTTTGCCGTCCGCACGTCTCGTACAAAGTTATTCGCTTGGCCCGAGCGGTCTAAGACGCTGCAGTCATGGACTGTGCGGCTGATCCCGGCGGAGGTTCGAGTCCTCCCTCGGGCATGGGTGTGTGTGTTTGTCCTCTGGATAATTTAGGTTAAGCAGTGTGTAAGCTTAGGAACTGATGACCATAGCAGTTAAGTCCCATAAGATTTCACACACATTTGAACTTTTGTTTTATTCGCTTGGCGCCGGCAGCGTTAATTCGGATTACTTGGCTTGTCGCCGGCCGCTTGTCACCTTTCCGTTGATGACAAGCTTCAAACACGTTGACTTTTGCGCGCTTTAATTTTCCGAAAATCCTCTATTTTGCCGTATCGTTCCACAAACTCGAATTTTCTTTTCAAGTAACTTCTCTGCAAGTTCTACAATGCCATAATAATTATCCATGCAGAGGTGATGCCACTTTCCATCAGAAGGTGTCAACAGTTGCATCACTGTTTTTGCTAAAGGCTGTCCAGCGCCGGAATATATCTTGAATGAGAAAATGTATCCCTTAATCGAATCACACAACATCCGAATGTGTATGCCGTATTTCGTAAATTTCGACGGATTGTAAACTTTAAAATTTAACCGTACACGCCACGGTATCATTCCTTCATCAATTGAGATGTTTTGACTTAGATTAAACGTTTCTTTAAACTTTTTGGGCCGCGCGGGATTAGCCGAGCGGTCTAACGGCGCTGCAGTCATGGACTGTGCAGCTGGTCCCGGAGGAGGTTCGAGTCCTCCCTCGGGCATGGGTGTGTGTGTTTGTCCTTAGGCTAATTTAGGTTAAGTAGTGTGTAAGCTAAGACCCATAAGATTTCACACACATTTGAACATTTTTGAAACTTTCTGGAAACATAATCAATTACGAATTGCACTTTGACAAGCCGGTCGGCATTATCCGGTTTACTGTTTCTGTCAGTAAAATGTAAAAATGATAATATTTGTCTGAATCGGGACATCGTTTTGCAAAATACTGGTGTGTCTATCAACAGATCCGTTGGCCAATAATCAAAGATCCTTGCTCTTTTTACAGTTCTCATAAGGACAGCAAGCCCAAACCATTTTCTAAGTTCGGGTCCCATAACGTCGACAAATTTGCCAATTTTTAAATTCCAGTTTCCTTCTATTGCAATTTTGACTGTAGTACGTGTTGGTTTCGTTGCTAATATATTCAAATAGATCGTTCCCAATATATAACTCTACGATATCATCGAAGCTCTTTGTATCTTTGGGAAATATGTTTGGACCCGGGGATCCTTCAAATTTATTGTTGGTTCTCGATAAATCAAAGTCTGACCACTGTGCACTGTCTTCTTCGTCTGATTCAGCCGAATCAGTTGGCAACTGCAGCGTTCGCCGAATTCTTCTTGGACGTATTTCACTATTTTCCTGCGATTTTGCTTCACTTTCATTTTTTTGATATCCAGTGTCTTTTTCCCAATCGGCCAAGTCGTCCGGAACGTCAGACAAGACGTCCGCGCATTCATCGCAAATAATCCTATTGTCTCTTTCGTCTGCCATGATGAAAGGGCACAAGTACTTATAAAAATAAAAAACTTGTTGACGTGTGTAACTTATTGTTACATAAACAAAACACCAACAGAATGCAAAAGATACTAAAGTGCTGTCACTGGCCACTGCGTGATACCATGCTCACGACACCACTGTGGTGTCGCCAGCCGTTGACCGCTATTTCGCGCACACCACTGTGGTGTCGCTGGACGGCATAGTGTTAAGAGCCTCATTCTATCTCATGCAAATATCTCCCAAACGTGAATATCTCCACCACCTGCATGAATGGTGTCCATTGGGAAAACGGCATGTATAAAGTGTATTCGACGTACTTGCAACCTTCCATAGGCACGTACCAACATATACCGTGATTCATCAGACATTATAGTCTTATTCCAGGCTTTGCATGTCTGATGGTGATCATGCATTCATGATGTTCTCCATACCGCGTAAACTACTGGTACAGGAAATAGCGGTACACGTGTGGGGTGTCTGTAACCAATGGAGAAAAGATGGTACTGGATGTTATAACTGCTCACGGTTTTTTCTTCTCCCTAGTTGTAGTAACGTGTCTGGAGGCTCGATATCAATATCGGTGCAAGACACCAAAACATTTCGCCTCTGCGAAAGTGTTTGTGTGCCATTTGAAATCAACCTTACTGAGCACATCTGGCCACCACCGATTGAGAAGTCAGGCTATGACCCAGTTCCATCGAACCTCCATAAGCTGCCTGCGGTGTTTGGGTGGGCGTGAATGAGAATGGTTCCTTCGTATTTTAGGAATACATATCGCTGTCATTACAGTGAAAGAAGATGTACCATTCGTCCGTAGCATGGAAATTTTCTTTAAAATGTGTCAGATGTATGTATCAACCGGTGTTAAAATAGTGACTCTCAGAATATCATCTGCATTCTTGGGGCTAAACGTATTCCTTTGTGAAGTGCTAATTCGAAGCGAAAACACCTAGGATCTAGTTCGAACCCAATGCGTATGAGCCATTTTATGGGTGTTTACGGGACAAAGTTACGGTCTCTTCTTTCAACAGTCTCGTATGTCAACTAGGTATCTGAGTTTTACATTTCTTGTGCAGCACAGAGTTGTTGTGGGTGATTCTGGAAATTAAATGAAGGCACTTGATGAAATCCAGTCCCAATACATAGAGTAATGCTTTCCAATACCACCAGAAGGGCCGTTAATATTAGAGATTTTTTAACTTAAACCAGGCACTGCCTAGTGGTCTCGAACACTCCTCCCTCCACTGGTTAACAAATTTCTTCTATTTCATGATTCGAACCACCTTTATCTTTGCTATAAATTTGAAGATCGAGTCCTCTGTGATTGATATTACGTCTATTAATGAGGATTGACAGTGACTGAGTGCTAAGTTCATCAGTAGTTTATTTCATGTAGTAATGTTATGGTGGACAGTCTGGGACAAGGCGAAGGAAAGATAGCGGCGTGTAGGTGGCGAAGTGGATTGCTTTATTGCCGTTACTTCGTGGAACAAAGGGCGCTGACACTAGTATGTCAGATGGGTCTGAGAATCGTGGCTTCCGCTTTTGCGCAGTGGAACTCATGCTGGCAGACACGGGCCGAACAGCAGGCATCCCGTAGCCTCAGGGAGAAAGGAACTCTCGGCGGGGCGCAGTCCATTGTCCCAGAGGCTCTAGACTGAACTTTTACAACTTCGTTAGCCGAGTCGCGGTGGCCTGGCCCCCTGATAAGTGTCCGTCGCCAGGGAGAGAGCATTCTTCTGAATCTCCAGGTATCCACGTGATGTTTCCCGTGGGCTTTCCTGCTGCGATCAGTATCTGCTACGATCGTGAAAAACACTTCGGCACTGTGGCTGAAATAGGCCGGCACGGCAGGATGCCCGTCGCAACGTCGCCGGGACAGCTTTCGCGTTTTTTAGAGCCACACAGACACCCTCGCCAAGCTGCTTCCCGCAAACACTGAGAAGGAGTTTCTTGAACGGGGCGCCGACTGTTACGTCAGAGGACGTGTCGGTGGGCGCTTATTCCTTGTCACGTGTAATAATAGGAATGGAGGAGAAGAATTTGGCATTCTTCTCGGGGGAGGCTGTACGGAGAGCGGAGAAACTTCTGGAGGGAGGCTGTGCGGAGAGCGGAGAATTTTGTGATAGGCGTATGGAAGCGCTGACACATTATTATTGCTTATTTCAGCTTTTTGAGTGTACTCCACATGCGGTGCTTTTGGAAAATCTTAGTGAAGAGACGGAGAGAACATTTGGACAGAGGCCACAATACAAGTACACTACTGGCCATTAAAATTGCTATACTAAGAAGAAATGCAGATGATAAACGGGTATTCATTGGACAAATATATTATACTAGAACTGACATGTGGTTACATTTTCACCCAATTTGGATGCATAGATCCTGAGAAATCAGTACCCAGAACAACCACCTCTGGCCGTAATAACGGCCTTGATACGCCTGGGCATTAAGTCAAACAGAGCTTGGATGGCGTGTACAGGTACAGCTGCCCATGCACCTTCAACACGATACGACAGTTCATCAAGAGTAGTGACTGGCGTATTGTGACGAGCCAGTTGCTCGGCCACCCATGACCAGACGTTTTCAATTGGTGAGAGATCTGCAGAATGTGCTGGCCAGGGCAGCAGTCGAAAATTTTCTGTATCCAGAAAAGCCTGTACAGGACCTGCAGTTCATTATCCTGCTGAAATGTAGGGTTTCGCAGGGATCGAATGAAGGGTAGAGCCACGGGTCGAAACACATCTGAAATGTAACGTCCACTGTTCAGAGTGCCGTCAATGACAACAAGAGGTGACCGAGACGTGTAACCAATGGCACCCAATACCATCACGCCGGGTGATACGCTAGTATGGCGATGACGAATACACGCTTCCAATGTGCGTTCACCGCGATGTCGCCAAACACGGAAGCGACCATCATGATGCTGTAAACAGAACCTGGATTCATCCTAAAAAAGGACTTTTTGCCATTCGTGCACCCAGGTTCGTCATTGAGTACACCATCGCAGGCGCTCCTGTCTGTGATGCAGCGTCAAGGGTAACCGCAGCCACGGTCTCCGAGCTGATAGTCCATGCTGCTTCAAACGTCGTCGAACTGTTCGCGCAGATTGTTGTTGTCTTGCAGACGTACCCATCTGTTGACTCAGGGATCGAGACGTGGCTGCACGACCCGTTGGACCACGATATGTGTTAGAGCGAGGATTCACGACTTGGACGCGGCGAACGAGACAGAGGTCCAACGTTCTAGTCGACGCAGAGGTGCGCTGATCGCCGAATTGCTGACTCCAACCAGTATTCGATGAACATTCCGCAATTCTGGCACAGTAGGAATTTCCCCGTGCATGGCGAGCGCTTTCCGACAGCAGCAGTCTCTGTCCAATTTGCATTCCATGGCAGTTTGCACCTTTGCAGTTCTCAGTCATTACCCACAAACTAATTTCAGTTAGATCGCGTTATCCATAGTTAATATCGGAGTAGCAGTTAATTTTCCACCCACTCCCCAGCTTTGCCGGGCGCGGTGGTCTCGCGGTTCTAGGCGCGCAGTCCGGAACCGTGCGACTGCTACGGTCGCAGGTTCGAATCCTGCCTCGGGCATGGATGTGTGTGATGTCCTTAGGTTAGTTAGGTTTAAGTAGTTCTAAGTTCTAGGGGACTGATGACCACAGCAGTTGAGTCCCATAGTGCTCAGAGCCATTTGAACCATTTGAACTCCCCAGCTTTGATCACCGAATGTCACTACATACAATTCATTTCATTATACAAAAGCTTGCTTGTAATCGATGTTGTTTATATCTATTCATGTCCAATGTCGTTCTCTGCCGGTGTAATAAATTTATAGTTGCTTACAATCGCATCAGTTATTTCAAAAGGTGTTTTTACCCTATTCATTCACTCATTTATGTTGGACTTGATAGGAATTATTTTGGAATATGATGCATCGTGTCAACTTCAGCCTTAGTGCTAAGGGCCACAGTCAGTCTGCCGAGTACAGACTGGGATGTCTATGGATTCACTGCGGGAGGTACAGACAGACAGTCATGCAAAATATTTTTGAACACGTGTTCTGAAAATTATCTTGAGCAGCTAGCTCAATAGCCCATACACGACGAAGATATCTTAGATCTTGCGGCTACCAATAGGCAGGACCTTATCGACAATGTCAGTATAGAAACGGGGATTAGCGATCATGATGTCGTTATAGCAACTATGATTACGAAAGTTAATAAATCAGTCAAGAAGGCTAGGAGAGTGTTTCTGCTAGATAGAGCAGATAAGCAGTTAGTAACAGCTATATGTTCAAATGTGTGTGAAATCTTATGGGACTTAACTACTAAGGTAATAAGTCTCTAAGCTTACACACTACTTAACCTAAATTATCCTAAGGACAAACACACACAGCCGGCCGCGGTGGCCGTGCGGTTCTAGGCGCTGCAGTCCGGAACCGCGGGACTGCTACGGTCGCAGGTTCGAATCCTGCCTCGGGCATGGATGTGTGTGATGTCCTTAGGTTAGTTAGGTTTAAGTAGTTCTAAGCTCTAGGGGACTGATGACCTAAGATGTTAAGTCCCATAGTGCTCAGAGCCATTTGAACCATTTAGCCAAACACACACACCCATGCCCGAGGGAGGCCGCCGGGAATTAACAGCTAACTTAGTGAACTGACATCACTTAGTACCAGTAAGATGGGTGTAGAGGAATTATGGGCAGAGTTTAAGCAGATTGTAAATGGTGGTCTAGAGATTTACGAGCCTAGTAAGTGGACAGAGGATGAAAGACCATCCATGGTTTAAAAACGAAATTCGTAAGATGCTGAGGAAGCAGAGGCTGTTACATCTAGATTCAAAAGGGGACGCACAAACGACGACAAGCGAAGGTTAGTAGAGATTCGTGCGTCTGTAAAAGATCTATGCGCGAAGCATACAACTACCACAGTCCAACCTTAGCAGAAGATCTGGCAGAGAACCCCAGAAAATTCTGGTCATATGCAAAATCGCTAAGCGGGTCTAAGGCTTCCATTCAGTCCCTTGTCGACCAGTCTGGTGTGCCAGTTGAAGACAGGAAAACGAAGGCCGAAGTTCTAAATTTCACGTTCAAGAAATTGTTCACGTAGGAGAACCTTACAAACATACCGTCATTCGACCATTGGACATACTCGTGTATTTACGACATGAGAATAGGCTTACCTGGCATAGAGAAGCGATTTAAAGATTTGAAAACAAATAAATCACCAGGTCCGGATGCAATCCCAATTCGATTTTAGAGAGAGTACTCTACGGCATTGGTGCCTTACCTAGCTTGCATTCATCGTGGACCTCTCGCCCAGTACAAAGTCCTAAGCGACTGTAAAAAAAGCGCGAGTGACTCCAGTATATAAGGAAGATAAAAGAACGGCTCCCAAAATTACAGACCAATGTCCCTACTTCTGGTTGCTGCAGAATCCTTAAACACATTCTCAGTTCGAATATAATTAACTTTCTTGAGGCTAAGCAGCTTACGTTCACGAATCAGCACGGTTTTAGAAAGCATCGCTCGTGCGAAACTCCAGCTTACCCTTTTCTCACATGATATACTGAGTGCTATGGATGAACGGCAACAGGCAGATTCCATATCTCTAGATTTCCGGAAAGCATTTGACACGAGGCCTCATTTCAGGTGCTAACAAAGGTACGAACATATGGAATAAGTTCACAGATATGTGAGCGGCTCGAAGACTTCTTCAATAATAAAACCCAGTATGTTGTCCTCGACAGCGAATGTTCATCAGAAACAAGGGTACCGTCATGAGTGCCCCAGGGAAGTGCGATAGGACCGTTGTTGTTCTCTATATAGGCTACGTAAATGATTTGGCGGACACGGTGGGCAGCAGTCTGCGGTTGTTTGCTGATGATGCCGTCGTGTACGGTAAGGTGTCGAACTTGAGTGACTGTAGGAAGATACAAGACGACTTAGACAAAATTTCCAGTTGGTGTGATGAATGGCAGCTAGCCCTAAACGTGAAAAATGTAAGTTAATAAGGATGAGTAGGAAGAACAAACTGCTAAGTTGGATATAGTATTACTAGTGTCCAGCCTGACACAGTTCAAATGGCTCTGAGCACTATGCGACTTAACTTCTGAGGTCAACAGTCGCCTAGAACTTAGAACTAATTAAACCTAACTAACCTAAGGACATCACACACATCCATGCCCGAGGCAGGATTCGAACCTGCGACCGTAGCGGTCGCTCGGTTCCAGACTGTAGCGCCTAGAACCGCACGACCACTCCGGCCGGCCCTTGACACAGTCAAGTCGTTTAAATATCTGGGCGTAACATTGCAAAGCGATATGAGGTGGAACGAACTTCGGTTTATTGGGAGAATTTTAGGAAAGAGTGGTTCACCTGTAAAGGAGACCGCATATAGGACGCTGGTGCAACCTATTCTTGAGTTCTGCTCGAGTGTTTGGGATCCGTACCAGGTCGGATTGTAGGAAGACATCTAAGCAATTCAGAGGAGGGGTGCAAGATTTATTGCCGATAGGTTCGAACAAAACGTAAGTATTATGGAAATGTTGCGGAGCCTCCAATGGGAATCCCTGGAGGGAGTGCGGCGTTCTTTTCGGAAAACGCTATTAAGGAAATTCAGAGATTTGAAGCTGACTGCCGAACGATGCTACTGCCGCCAACATACATCACGCCTAAGGACTGCGAAGATAAGATACGAGAAATTAGGGCTCATACAGAGGCATACAAGCGTTTTCCCTCGCTCTGTTTATGAGTGCAACAGGAGGGAAATGACAAGCAGTGGTACAGGGTACCGTCCGCCATGCACCTTGCGGAGTATCTACGTAGACGTACATGTAGATGCGTGTAAACGTTCAGTTAGGTGACATACTATAGTAACGTAACTGAAGGGTGGTTTCGTGCCTTAGGATATTGCGGCGCAGATGTTCAGAAGCGGTACCTGACGTACCTTCGACCAAAACAGACGCATTGTACCTTTCAGTATCTATGTGAACAGAGAGAGAATACCAGCAGTTATACGTGGTATAAGTCCTAAAACGCGTCAGATGGGGTTTCGGCAAACATTTTCAGATACGTTTTTGTGATATGAAGGGCGAATCAACTCACACAGAGGCATAGGCTGCTCCTGAGGTGTTTCGCCTAACGCTCAGCGTCCATCGAAAGCGTCGTTTTGGTTCTCATGACAAACTAAATATTGTCTGGCATGTAATAGCAGGTGCACAGTCAAGAGAAAGGCCTCAGTTAGTTTGGTATGAGATTCTGTTCAAAAATATTTTAAATATTTGCGGCAGCATAATAAAAAAAAATTGTGTTTGCCTCAGCGACGGAGAACGGCAACAGCTTTTTGGGACAGTGAGGACAGAGCAGTGCAGCACCGACTCATACAGCAGCCTGATACAGCCGCTTCAGGAACACTTATTTTCATGTGTGTTTTAATGACACTAGTCATTAGTATTCTTGAACTGATCAGCTGTGGCCATAGTGGCTAAGTGTAGAGGCCATGACTGTGTGGCATAAGTGTTTGTGTTTAACTGCTACAGGCGACATTCATCTTTATTTTATGTTTAGTTTAAAGTAGCGCCAATAGTTATCAGCATTTTCTGCTCATCTTCAGGCGTGTATACGTGGAGACATAATGTTATTAAATGATAATGTCTTAACTAATCTAAATTAATACAGATACTAAAGCTACAGTTTTGTGCACTGTGCTGTGACATAGTGGTTGGTGGGAGGGGAGTTTGCGTGTGTGTGGATGGGGGCGGTGAGGGGGCAGATGTTGACGTCCAGTAGTATAAACTGCTGTTATTATTTTGTTGTGGGGCTCATAAAGTCTCTCGTTGTTTGTTGAGCTGGAAAACACAGCTTGTGTGGGATGCAAGCACATAGGTTTGCATCAGTTGCTATGGCTCAGTAACAGTGCGGTGTGACACACTTTTAACGCGTCAGTTGTTCTCTTATGATTTTAGCGTTCCATAGATTGTATTTCCGTCCGATACACTAGCGGTACTGTTGTATACCATTACACTTAACCAGTGCCACTGGCTAGGATTATTTCACTGCTCAACGCGTTTTTTCTATGGAAATAAACGTTACACACATATAAAAGTATGGCGGGCTTGTAGTGTGCGGCTGGGTATCGACTATCGCTTCTTTCAGAACGATATTCGCGATACTAACAGACCTCTGTGTGACTCCGGTGCGTCGTAAATGTATTGCGTTACAACCGATTTACGGCTGCTAAACGAGTTTGAGTTTTTAAATTCAGTTATCATAATAAGATTACTTTCTCCGTCTTTTGTACTACGGCTAAATATTTCCATTTCTTCCATGACAGCCACTATTTTATTTATTTATTTATTTTTTCGATTTCGTTCTGATTTTCCAAGTTGTTTTCGATTTCGAGAAGGTGGCTTGTGTCTTTAATATGACAGTTAGCAGTTCAACAGATATTATTAATTCTTGAACTGAATATCACACCACACTAATCTGAAGACGCATTGACAAACTCATAAAATTACACATTAACCACCGACCTTTATTTTGTTTTATTTTATTGAAAAGAGAACCAAAACGATTCATTTCTTCGACTCTTATAAGAAATTTTTTACTGCAATAATTGTACCTGCCTATTACAACAGGAAATTTGAAAATATCATTCGAAACGTCAGAGAAAAAGCAAATGACTACTCTGAGAAGGTACAAGCGTATTCTTAGCAAGACGTCGTTCTTAACGCCTTTGACACTGTTACGAGCAAACATTTAAAAACACACTGGGGCAGTAAGCCCAGGCTGAGAAATAAATACAGCGTTTATATGGACACAGCTGCTGAGTTTTGGTGACTAAGTCCTAGAGAAATAACCTAAGACAATATAAGAAACACTTTGTGGGAATCGAAACCTGCAACATTCCTATCGTTTCTTCTTCAATTTTATGCTTCTCGAGGAAAGCGCTCCTTGCAACACTAGGAACAGCCTCCCAGCATTGACATGCACAATCTGACTCCTACAGCACGAGAGTTATACGACTTGCTAAGCACATCTTGTCGAGAGTACAGTGGAATCTTGTCACCCTATAGTGCCTCTCAATACTGCAACTGTTTGGTTATCAGGCAGATTTTACTAAAGAGAGAATCTCTGAACTTTCGTTTGTGAAAGCTTATGTAAGGTATATCCCAGTTTTGGGAAGAGCGTGACAGGACGGTGAAACAATAAGTAGGGCACGGTGGCGCTGAACGATGTAGCCGAGTGTTTGTATCGACGCAAGGCGTTGCGTGAGCGGCCGCGGTAGCAGCGCACGCAGGCTCTAGCGATGACGTATCAGGTTTGCCAGCTGGCTTTTCTGATTAAGGTGCGCCGCGGTGTTCTGGTCACGGCAGCCGTATACGACGATGATTCACAAGAAGGTCGATAGCACGTTGCTTGTACTAGCGTTATTGAATACTGAGCACAATTTCTGAGCAGTAATTAGCGTGGGAGACAACATGTCTCTAGCGGAAGGGCTTGTGGCTCCCTGCTAGCTGCTCGCAGGGGCAAACGTCTCCTGTTCTAATTCCTTCCGGGTGGTTCTCAGTTACACACGAATAACGAAGCTTTGTTGGGAGGTTCAAAGCCGGCCATACTTCGCCCTGCGCTGTCTCGGACGTGAGGAGCCAGCGGTCCTTCGCCGTTTGTGAATACCATGTTTAGTTTTATGGTCTGACTAATTTTCAACTTTAATGAGACATGGAAACATCGCTTCTAAGCAATATATTTCGTAAGAATCTCCGCCGTAAAATATGTAGTAGTTATTCGTTAATAAAGGTAACGGCCTTACCGTAGTGGATACACCGGTTCCCGTGAGATCACCGAAGTTAAGCGCTGTCGGGCGTGGCCGGCACTTGGATGGGTGACCATCCGGGCCGCTATGAGCTGTTGCCATTTTTAGGGCTGTACTCAGCCTCGTGATGCCAACTGAGGAGCTACTCGACCGAATAGTAGCGGCTCCTGTCAAAGAAAACCATCATAACGACCGGGAGAGCGGTGTTCTGACCACACGCCTCTCCTATCCGCATCCTCAGCTGAGGATTACACGGCGGTCGGATGGTCCCGATGTGTGGCCTGAAGACGGAGTGCCGCTATTCGTTAATAAAGATATCCTCGACCTGCAAATAAGTTACATTCTTTCGCAAGTACAAAGACAACGCTTTGCTTCTTTGAACACTTACACCTAAGTATAAGGATATTTAAGGTACAAGTCAACGAGTACAATAATGAGTATATTTTCTGTATAAAATATTTTTCCGGTGCTGACACAGTAAGAAACTTTTTCTGCACAAAATGTAAAAATGTAGTTGTTTTGGCCTACGCGACTAATGATACACAATTAGAGTCTGTCATGTCAAACAAATACCTGAAACCACCAGCTTTTGAGGATTTGAAATGGAACGGCCAGTTATACTTAGAGGTAGAATAAAAAGTAGGTTTCAGTCCGCTGAAAGGAAACTGAGAAGGTACAGCCTGTTTGCAAAAGACAGTACTCCTTCAACGATGTGTTGCAAACTGTGAACTACTAGACAGTAGGTAAATTTCAACAGTCGAGATATACGAATATTTTTCAGCGCGCTACGTATCGCTCCCGCAGAGTGTGTGAAGATAGAAGTATACTAAAATCTATTACATAAGCGCACTCCTTTTCTCAAACGATCTGTGAGTCGGCGAAGAAATAACCTTAATACAGGGTACAAGAAAAAGTTCCCTCTTCCAGGTACACTATAATAGTTTGTAATCCTTAGAGCTGTAGATGCACCTGCAGATATGGAAATCAGTTCTAAGCATTGTTCTTAGCCTAGCTATTTCGCGCTGTACACGAAAATTATCGTTTTGATAACGTTTTTGGTTAAATAAATATTGTTGGCTGTGAGCTACATGAAACCAAAATGTGATAACTGCCTCACTCCGTGCACAAGTTTGTTAACGATCACTCTTTTCTTTGCAAGTCACTTACGTACACTACGGTTTGTGAAAATAGCAACACCCAGGAAGAATGATCTGCACTGCGAAGAGACTTTACCACGTTTTTCACCTGATTCTCATTTTATGTCGAGACCATATAATAGTTTTACTACAGGTGAGGAACGTTGGATGCACGTGTATATAGATACGAGCACACCCAATTATGAATTTTATTATCCGTTTTAATACATTTGTAAGCATGTGTTGTCTGTGTTGGCACTGACAAACAGTATTTTAAATCTCTAACATGTGTCATATGGGCCACTGTGTCAAGAAGATTGCTCACGTCGAAAGACTTTTTTCCCAAATTTCTCAACGGCGGTCTTACACCATGCCAAACAGTCGACCTCCGTGTCCGGGATCGCTAGCGCGCGCTTGTATGCTGGCGCCCAACTCGGGAGTAGCTGCTGTGAATCCTAACTGTGAAACAAATTTTCACCATCAGTATTTGACCGGCAGTGGGAGGAGACTTGTTAGCGTAAAGATCGTGATGTCTTTGCGCTAGTATGCTGGATTAAGTTCCAAACATCTCGGCTGTGTCTGACGAAGTGGGAGCAAGTCCCACTGTTGATGGTGAACCGTCCGTTAGATGGGGACGTTAGGCACGGTGGTTCCTTTAGTGCTATTCGAGAGGAGGAGTCTACGTATCGGGGCCGGATTTTACTCTCCTCTTTCTCTCATCATCGTACAACACAAACATTACAATTACCTACATTCAACAAAACACTTAAGACATAATTCCCCATCGCAGCTCTTAGGAAGAACACACTTTCCGATTAGTGTGCTTAACAACCTTTCGGGATCTCCCAGGCAAGAATAACGTACAACTTCTTCTTTTCCCTTATTTTTCCGAACAAGTGATGGATGGAGGATGTTACATAGGCCACGAGCGAGTGTATTCATTACAAACAAATTTATCGTCTGATGTGCTTATAGGCAACGTGATTCGACAACTTATCTTCTCAATGTACCTAAAATATTTGTCAGACAGAGGGAGCAATCTTCTCAGTTTATTTATTGGCTGTGGCTACAGAAAAATGTCACTGGTAAAAATTGTAGGGTATATTAAAAAAGTGCCACTTTTTTTTAGTTGAAAACCAGTTCCCCCGACCTTGAATAAATGCAATACAAAGACCACAATCAAGATAAAACGTTCCCACAGCGTTCAATTACAAACTTAGCGAAAAGCCCCTGACCTCTGTCACATTTACTTAATATGTACAGAGAAAGATACGAAGCGATATAAAGTGGAAAAAGTATTCTGCGTAGGCTGTAAAGAGACGAACATTCATTGAAAATATTCTAGGAAAATGTAGCAATTTTACAAAGTAGATGCATATGATCTACTCTTGAATATTGCTGGGGTCTGCAGTGATCATTATATCGGGCTGTAGGAAAAGATTGGACCACTTATCAACGTGCTGCTACTGCTCTAATTGTCACACCCATTTCCACACCAACGTGCGACGTACATGCTCGGTGAACAGAAATGGAAATCGTTGCAAGCAAGGAGGTGTTCTCGCGAAACCCCGTCGGAAAAAATTAGAAAACAAGTATTTCACATATAACCACGAAGTGTTTCGAGGCAGATTTGCTGGTCGATTTCCATTTAACGCGATTAGTGCACCGAGAACATTGTGTATGAATATTTCAGACGATGTAAAAAGTACTTTCTCTCCACCCCGTACGCTAATGGAATAGGAAAGAATGGTGATAGACATTGCTACCAAGCATTCAGTACCCTACATTGCACACCTGATAGTGGAATGTTTACGCAGATGTAGACAGATGAATCTTTTTGCATCTACAGACAAACTCAGCAAACCACTGTTTAGTACATGACAAAGGATATTTAGCATCGTACCGCAAGTTAGACTTTCTTTCAGTGCCAGTCCCGTATAGAGGACGGGATCAATGACTGCTTAAATGCCTCTGTGCGTGCTGTAATTACTCTGATTTTATCTTCATGACCCCTACGGGAACGATACGAAGGGACTGAAGAATAGCTCTAGATTCTTCACGTAATATTGGTTCTTAAACTTTGTTATTAGGCTTTCGGGGAATAATTAGTGTCTATCTTCAAAATTCGGCCAATCAAGGTTTTTCGGATGAACCGAACCTACCGATACCGGATGTCGAGTTCGTCCCGTGGCATAATGAGGTTGTGGACCGTGACATCGTAAGTGCGCAGGCAGGAAAAGAACAGACCACGGCAGTATTTTTTTGCGTCCATATTGTTTTTTTAGAATGTAGGTCGTGGTGAAAGGTTCTTCCGTGGCGTGGGCCGAGACAGTTTGGTTGTGATTTGGCGAAGCGGTAACGAAGGATTCAGTTAATCCAGTTTCTCAACATTGCCGTTGTTTGACTTTGGTTTGAGTTTCCTGAACCCACAGTTCTCCCGTAATCCAGCCACTACATAAACAATCTGAAGGATACAGTGAGCAGCAGTCTGCGAATGCTTGTTGTTATTTATGGGAAAGTGTCGCTGAGTGCGTGTACGACGCAGGTTGACTTGGATATAATTTCTGTTTAGTGTGGCCAGGGGCAGCTTACTCTAAATGTGGAAAAAAGTAAGTTAATACAAATTAGTAGGAAAAATAATTGCCGCGCGGGATTAGCCGAGCGGTCTAAAGACGATGCAGTCATGAACTGTGCGGCTGGTCCCGACGGAGGTTCGAGTCCTCCCTCGGGCATGGGTTTGTATGTTTGTCCTTAGGATAATTTAGGTTAAGTAGTGTGTAAGCTTAGGGACTGATGACCTTAGCGGTTAAGTCCCATAAGGTTTCACACACATTTTAACATTTTTTTGAAAAATAATTCTATAATCTTCGAATGCAGTCTTATTGGTGTACTGCAATAGAGCGAACGTGGTTATTGGGAGAATTGTAGGAAAATGTAACTCGTCTATTAAGAAGATCGCGTACAGAACACTTGTGCGACACATTCTAGAGTATTAATTGAATGTTTGGGATCCCCACCATGTCGAATTAAAGGAAGACATCGAAGTAATTCAGTGGCGTGTTGCTAGAATTGTTACCTGCAAGTTCGATCAACACGTTAGTATTACGCAAATGCTTCGTGAACAGAACTGGGAATCCTTGGAGGGAACGATACTGAGAAAGTTAAGAGAACCGGCATTTGAGACAGACTGCAAAAAAATGGCTCTTAGCACTACGGGCCTCAACATCTGTGGTCATCAGTCCCCTAGAACTTAGAACTACTTAAACCTAACTAACCTTAGGACATCACACACATCCATGCCCGAGGCAGGATTCGAACCTGCGACCGTAGCGGTCACGCGGTTCCAGACTGACGCGCCTAGAACCGCACGGCCACACCGGCCGGTGACAGACTGCAGATCGATATTACTGCCACGAACGTATGCGTACATCTCTCGTCAGTTCCACAAAAACTAGATACGAGATATCAGAGCTCATACGGAAGCATAAAGACAGTCTTTTTTTCCTCGCTTCATCTGTGAGTAGGACAGGAAGGAAAAGACTTGCAGTTGTATACAGGGCGTCATCCGCCATGCACTGTATGATTGCGTACTGAAAGTGTATGCCTCTACGTATATACAAGGGATGGACAAAAATATAGAAAAGCCAAGAGCACAACACTTTACCATGCCTAATGCAGTGTAGATAAACTGATGGCATTCAACACAGCGACCAGTCGTCTCGAAATGGATAAATACAGGACCTGTATGGTTTCCAAGGGAATGTTATACCATTCTTGCTGCAACATAGTGGAAAATTCAGGTAACGATAATGTAACTGGATAGCGATCACGCACCCTTCTCTCCAAAGCAGAACACAAATATATTACTGAGATCTGGTGGCTGTGGTGCTGGGGTAGATGTGAAAATTCATCCTCGCGCTCACAAAACCAGGTCTAGACGACGTGAGCTATGAAAACAGGGGCCCTGTCGCTTCGGAGCACTTCATCAGTCTAAGTGAACAAACATTGTACCATGAAATGGACCTGATTATTCAAAATGGTCACATAATCCTTGATAGTATCGTGAACTAGTGGAGTAACCATGGCAACAATGGAATACCACGATATGGCTGCCCAAATCATCACCGCTGCCCCCCCCCCCCCCCCATCCTGCCCCTGTCAATGTTTCACTCTTGAACGTAAACTCGGCCGTAATCGGAAACGCACTGAAACATGGCTCATCCGACAAAATGATTTTTTTCTGTTGCCTCATAGCCAGGATTTGTGACTTCCGCGCCACATTTTCCTCTTGCCGGCATTTTCATCACTGATGTGTGGCTTTGGAATTCCAGCTCACTGTGCAATTCTCAGCTTGTAGGTCTCCCTTCGTGTTGCTTTAGTGCTGACAGGGTTCGCGAGTGCGAGTTTCTGTTATTCAGTGATCTTTGCAGCTGTCGACCTCATACACTATGTGATCAAAAGTATCCGGACACCTGGCTAAAAATGACTTACAAGTTGGTAGTGCCCTCCATCGGTGATGGAATTGAATATGGTGTTCCAAAACATCCTAAAAGTGTTCTATAGGATTCAGGTTAGGACTCTGTGCAGGCCAGTCCATTACAGGGATGTTATTGTCGTGTAACCGCTCCTCCACAGGTCGTGCATTATGAACAGGTGCTCGCTCGTGTTGAAAGGTGCAATCGCCATCGCCGAATTGCTCCTCAACAGTGGGAAGTAAGAAGATGCTTAAAACATCATTTTAGGCCTGTGCTGTGATAGTACCACGCAAAACAATAAGGGGTCTAAGCCGCCTCCACGAAAAACACGACCACACCATAACACCACCGCCTCCGAATTTGACTGTTGCACTACACACGTTGGCAGATGGCGTTCACCGGGCATTCGCCATATCGGATCGCCACATTGTGTACCATGATTCGTCACTGCACATAACGTTTTTCCACTGTTCAATCGTCCAATGTTTACGCTCCTTACACCAAGCGAGGCGTCGTTTGGCATTTACCAGCGTGATGTGTGGCTTATGAGCAGCAGCTCGACCATGAAATCCAAGTTTTCTCACCTTCCGCTTAACTGTCATAGTGCTTGCAGTGGATCCCGATGCAGTTTGGAATTCCTGTGTAATGGTCTGGATAGATGTCTGTCTATTACACATTACGACCCTCTTCAACTGTCGGCGGTCTCTGTCAGTCAACAGACGAGGTCGGCGTGTACACTTTTGTGCTGATGTGTCCCTTCACGTTTCCACTTCACTATCATATCGGAAACAGTGGGCCTACAGACGTATGACACAAGTGATACCCCAATCACCTGACCTCATTCGAAGTCCGTGAGTTCCGCGGAGCGCCCCATTCTGCTCTCTCACGATGTCTAATGACTACTGAGGTCGCTGACATGGAGTACCTGGCAGTAGGCGGCAGCACAGTGCTCCTAAAGTGAAAAACTTATGTTTTTGGGGGCGTTTGGATACTTTTGATCAATAGTGTACTTTTCGTCATAATCTTCTTCAATGATCATCTGTCATTATCTATCAACCTACACTTTCGTCAACGTTGTGACTTAGCGGATGATGTTTTTCGGCTTGCCCTGTATGCGGTATAAATCTTCGATACAATGCCTCACGAAACACGTAACACTTCGGCTACCTCCGTTAAGGAAGCACCACTATACGAGCACCAACAATTAACTTGGCTCCGTCATAATGCACTCACAACTACACAGATCACTGTTCTGACCAAGAATGACAATTGTAATGCATTTAGGCCGGCATTACACAAGTGCCACTCGTGGTCAAATACAACAACGCCACCTGCAAACTTGGCTGCCATCTGCATTTACAGTCAAGTATGCACTTCCCGCGGTGTTTCCATATTTTTGTCCAAACCCTGTACGTGCGCATACATCGCGATTTTCGACCTCGTGCGCTTTCATCGGCGGTGAGGTGCGCAGTAGCAGCGGCCGTCAGCAGGCCGTGTGCGCAATGCCCCACGCCTTATCTCGAGATGTTGAGCCTATTCTAGCGGCGCGCTGGCGGGTCTACGACCGGCGCAGCTTTCGGAGGAGTTCGCCGAGTCTCGTGCTGCGCAACGGGCAGCGCCTGCCGCCAACGGTCAGTGCGCTGACAGACGCGGCGCCGCCACCACTCCTTACGTCTTCGATCCCACAGGGGATTCTGTATGCGCCTCTATGTCTTATGTAAGTCGGATATCGACAAGAGAAATACCGATGACGTCGCTTCTCTAAACATTACAGCTCCGCTTTGCTTCGCTTTCAGCTATGCCTGCGATACATGCACTCGGATATCGACAAGAGAAATACCGATGACGTCGCTTCTCTAAACATTACAGCTCCGCTTTGCTTCGCTTTCAGCTATGTCTGCGATACATGCACTTAAGTAATTTCGTACAACAGAACTCATTTGCTTCTCCCTTCAGGATCAAATATTTTATCTTGTCGCACACGCTTCACCTTGCAATCTGGCGTCTATATTCACAGACATCGTACGGCACGCTAAACTTACAGTACACTGCAAGAGAAACTGTTTACGTGCTAATATTGTTCGTATTCCGTGATTTGCGCGCGGGGTTTATGTCACGAGGAAGAATGTGACCACTTACAAGCTATACTCGTATAAGAAACAATCAGCTAAGTTTAATGTCCCATCATTGTTTTTTAAGTCTATACGCTGCATTAAAAGTGAGTTTTCGATTGAACCATGAGCTTACCGTGACTCAAAATCAGTTACGCTTCACAGTATTAATAGCCTGTGTAGGCGGTGCTGGACGGATTCGTTGAAGGTTAAACACTGCATTGTACAATATTCAGCTGTTCCCTTTTTTGTTTATCAAAGACTATAGATTTCAGTTATCTGGCCATCTTCGGGTCTCAAAAAAATATTCAGATATGCACTGCACAATTTCAGTGCCCAAAGGAATTCGAATTGTTCCATTCTTAACACAGTTGCCTGTGTGTAACAGTCATCACTTGTAAACGTCAAGTGCAAAATTTTAAAAGAATGTAATTGTACATTGCATAGTTGAATAATACCTTCCTGGAACCCGAAGATGGTCAGGTACATGACCGAAACCGGTCGTCTCTCATAAAAATAACATAATACAGCCGCGTTTATACAGTTCAGTTTTAACTACAATTAGTAGTGTTGCCGAAGTCACGAGCGCACAAACCTCTTTTCACTGCGCTAATTAAGCCACAAAACATAAAGGAGATGCGCAAGCTTTTGGCGTCTGTGTTTCTGTCGCATCCAACCAAAAGTTAATTTCTATGGCGACCCGTTCCCACTGTAATGTATAGGATGTTGAAAACGTGTTCATAGGAAAAATGTCATAATTTCTTTTCCCATGACTATTATGAAACAGATCTGACTGTAGAAGCTAAACCGTTAACTCAATTTCTGTGCTAATCGTCGCGTATGAGACAATGCTTGCTCAGATATATCACAAGACTGACCATTGTTAACCACATGTTACGAGCAATAGGAATTGAATGCAGAGCTTTTTTTTTTATCTCAAATTCAAGTCTTGTATCTTGTTCACGTTTTCGAGAGTAGTGTCTTGAGGGATTTTTATGTTATACGGCTGTTTAGTGTGAAAGGGAGATGTATTTCCATATGGCAACAGTGTATAATTACGGTAAACTGGAATTTACTCGAATTAGTGAAATCGAGTAAGCATAACTGAAAGGAATATACAAAGCTCTCTGGTATAACTAACGTTATAAATACAGTTTCTGCAGTAGTCGCACAAATGTTGGGCAATACTTTTACTCACGATGTTCCTTTTTATTTGTTTATTTCTACATTTGTTTCATGGGACAAGATCAGGGCTTTCTTGCTCTCTCGTACGTCTAACTAGACATCCTTAGCGAATCAACATTATTGTTTGTATAGTATTAGGTTGCTGCATAAGTTCGTAGTGTTTTTGTTTGGCACGTTGGTATTCCGGTTGCTATGGATTTATTTATCGATTGTCATTTTTTTTGTCGTTCATTGTTGCTATTTGAGCTTACGTATTGTCATTTTCTCATTTGGAGATAGTGAGTGGAGCTATGGACGCTAGAAAATGGAGTGCCAAGTGGAGAAATGGGAGCAGTTCCGACGTGTTCCTCTGTTTAAGTTCAGTAGAGGGGTGACTGCAACGGAGGCAGCCAAAAATATTTGCGGATGGGGATAATTCCATTGGACAGAGAACAGAAACAAAATTGTTTCTCCGTTTGGGAGGAGGATCGTGTTGACATTTGTGACTCTCCACGTTCAGGAAGATCTTCAGGGTTTGACGAAGATCGTTTAAACGCATTAATCCACAATGATCCACGTCGTGTACTCGAGAACTCGCAAATGTGATGAGCTGTGATCATTGCACCATCGTGCGACATTTGCACGCAGTGGGGAATGTTCAGAAATGGGGTGTGTGGGTACCGCAAGCTCTAAGCCAAAATCACAAAAATCAATGTGTATTGTGCGTCTCTGCTTGCTCATCATCAGTTGGCTCGTGAACAACAACGACCATTCCTATCCTTCATCGTTACTGGTGACAAGAAATGGCTTCGTTATGCTAACATAAGGAAAGGAAAGAAATGGCTGAGCCCAAACAAAACAGCAACTTCCCGTACAAGACGTGCGCGCCTTCACAAAAGATAACGCTACGCATCTGGTGAAACAACAACGGTGTGGTGTACTACGAATTGCTTTCCCTGCTGAAATTTATTACCAACAATTGAGACGTCTTCCAGAACCGAGCGAAAAACAATGCCCAGGAATACTGCGTGAAGTGATGCAAGCACACGGGAACGCCTGCACGCTTTCTGCTGGACTAACAGAAAACACTACACAGGAGTTAGGGTGGGAAGTCATTCCTTACTCATCTTATTCACCAGATCTTGAGCACTCAGATTTTCACCTTGTACGCCCTCCATCAAACAGCCTTCAAGGAACTTCCTTTTCGGATGAAAATATGCTCTGAACATAGCTGGACGAGTTCTGCACCCCATACTCACGTGATTGCTACAGTTGCGGAATCGAAAAGTTACCTCAGCGTGAGCAGACTGTTGTAAATAGTGAAGGAGGATATGTGATTGATGACTAATGTCTTTGTTATGTGTATCTGTTGTGTTTATTAAACTTATGGAAAAACACTACGAACTTATGCAGCAACCTAATACAATATACAGGGTGATTCAAAAAGAATACCACAACTTTAAAAATGTGTATTTAATGAAAGAAACATAATATAACCTTCTGTTATACATCATTACAAAGAGTATTTAAAAAGTTTTTTTTTCACTCAAAAACAAGTTCAGAGATGTTCAATATGGCCCCCTCCAGACACTCGAGCAATATCAACCCGATACTCCAACTCGTTCCACACTCTCTGTAGCATATCAGGCGTAACAGTTTGGATAGCTGCTGTTATTTCTCGTTTCAAATCATCAATGGTGGCTGGGAGAGGTGGCTGAAACACCATATCCTTAACATACCCCCAAAAGAAAAAATCGCAGGGGGTAAGATCAGGGCTACTTGGAGGCCAGTGATGAAGTGCTCTGTCACGGGCTGCTCGGCCGTCCAGAACTTTTCCCTTTGCACAAACACCCATTCTCTGTAAACTGTTTATACCAACGTTTAATACACCACCTATCAGGAGGTTTAACACCATACTTCGTTCGAAATGCATGCTGAACAACTGTCGTCGATTCACTTCTGCCGTACTCAATAACACAAAATGCTTTCTGTTGAGCGGTCGCCATCTTAGCATCAACTGACGCTGACGCCTAGTCAACAGCGCCTCAAGCGAACAAATGTACAACTAAATGAAACTTTATAGCTCCCTTAATTCGCCGAAAGATAGTGCTTAGCTCTGCCTTTTGTCGTTGCAGAGTTTTAAATTCCTAAAGTTGTGGTATTCTTTTTGAATCACCCTGTATAATGGCAATAATGCGTCTTCCATCATTGCTTCTGTCACTCAGTGCAACAACGACAAGGTCACTGATGCCAGGCACTATTTATTTATTTCCATGACACGTTTCGAAAGCTTAAACCTCCACCATAGAGTGGATTAATGTGGATTAATATGGTATTAAGCGTTGTGTTACGATTTTGGGGTAACCTCTGAGATTGTCTAGAAGGCAAAATGACAGAACACCATTTTAGTGCATGGCTCATAGTTTTGTCGAGATCTTTGACTGAAAGGATGAACGAAGATGTAAGTGTGAATGTGTCACCGAACGAGGTAGCGCATTCGTTAACATAGTGGTCTCTCATTCGTGAGGGCGACTGTTTAAATCAACGTTCGGCCATCCTGATTTAGGTTTTCCGTGGCTTCTTTAAATCAATTAAGGCAAATGCCGGTACGGTTCCTTTGAATGAGCATAGCCGATTTTCTTCCCTATCTTTCCTTAATCCGAGCTTGTTCTCCGTCTATAACGACCTCGTTATAAATAGCGACTGGTAACGGTAAACTAGTTGTATCATTCGATGTCAACAACAGACACGGTAAAGCGTAACCAAAAATGTTTACGTTTAAAATAGCTTTTCATTTGATGTTTTTCTGGTATTTGACATGAGAGTACTTTCTGACAAAGTGCTTCGTTTTTAAAAATTGCCAGTACATGCGGAAGCTCAGATTCTACATATCCAGTTGCGCGAGGTTCTAGAGTAGGCACTTCGCTGGTCATACAGCTTCGACTTGATGATTGCCTTACTTCGATGAAGAAGGAAATTCCAGAGACGCTAGTGACTTCGCGTTACCATTTGCTTCTCTTATTGAGACCACCAGCAGGAAAGTTTGAAATTAGTGAACTTAGAACATTTGCATTTAAACCAGACAATAGCCACCCACATGAAGTATTTCATAACTTATAACGAAAATGCAGACCATTGCAATCAGTCCTTCCAGAAAGGTTTCCAGCGTATCACCAGCAGATAAGAAAAGCTAAACGATGATTCGTTTCCTTCTTCAACGTGAGTTACATTGTATGCGAATTAGATGGAAAATATTTTGCAAACTGGCTGTTCCTATCAACGAAACTAAATGCGCAACACTTAAAGAACATACCTCTTTAGTGTTTCGCACGTTACCGAGTAACACATACTCTGTACAGTCACCAGTCATTGAATGAATTGTTATTAAATTTCCGTTCAAATGGTTCAAATGGCTCTGAGCACTATGGGACTTAACATCTTAGGTCATCAGTCCCCTAGAACTTAGAACTACTTAAACCTAACTAACCTAAGGACAGCCGGCCAGTGTGGCCACGCGGTTAAAGGCGCTTCAGTCTGGAACCGCGCGACCGCTACGGTCGCAGGTTCGAATCCTGCCTCGGGCATGGATGTGTGTGATGTTCTTAGGTTAGTTAGGTTTAAGTAGTTCTAAGTTCTAGGGGACTGATAACCTCAGATGTTAAGTCCCATAGTGCTCAGAGCCATTTGAACCATTTTAACCTAAGGACATCACACACATCCATGCCGAGGCAGGATTCGAACCTGCGACCGTAGCAGTCCCACGGTTCCGGACTGCAGTGCCTAGAACCGCACGGCCACCGGGGCCAGCTAAAATTTCCGTGCAAGGTGGAAGTTTCTCATATATTTAAATATGTGTTCGTAAGTTTAAGTTGGTATTTTAGAAATGTGTAAAACTTCCTTTGATATCGAAATATGTAAATCTCAGTGCAGGGCAAATGAGCTATCTGAAAATTTAATTTTGAACAGAAATATGTGGCGTTCACGCTACACGATGCGAAATCCAGACTAGCTGGTATATCAAACATGTCGTCTACGAAAAAGCAACCCATTTTCAGTGAAACTTACGTACTCCGCCAGACTGAAAAACAAAATGACTCAATTTAAAATGTTGGCCCTGAATATTCCTAATATTTATCTTCAGTCTTGCAAACAATCACTTTTCCAGAATTGTTATTGTAATTACACAGCAAATGAACGTAGAAATGAACACATCTGACTTTCTGATAAAACTGCTTGGAAATTCACGGGACAGCACTTTACTGAACTCTTTTACTGGTATTAAACCTCTGAACTGATACTGATATTATTTTCACAAATACACTCTGACAGGCGCAGTGGACATGAACTTTGATGGTAATTAAATTTATTGGCCTACCCGTGCGCACGGAACGCTCGTCGGGTTTGTGACACCTACACGGAGCTACACTTGTACTGAGAGGGAATGTGTTGACGTCTGCATGGAGCCGAGGACTCGAAGTACGATACACCTGCCTGTCCGCCGCTACCTGCGACGTATTCTGGAGAAGGCCAAAGCGCATTTCTTGCACGAAGTTCCCTGTCCCCGCACCAGTTCGTACTGTGCGTGGCTTTCTCCCAGAGTTCAGTACTGTAGCTGACCTCTGACTGGCAATTAGTGTTCCGTGTTTTAGTGCTGAGATAACGGGGGGAAGACTTTACTGATTTACGACGGGTGTGCTATACACACAAACATGAAGTGACTTACTGAGGCTGTGTTAACTTTAAAAACAATAACTCGAAGGAAAAGTACCGACAAAAAATAACACAGTTTTAGGGGATGGTAGCCATGTTGTATTCCAGATAAAGCAGAAAATAAAGTACGAAAACATTTTGTCAGCGCAAAGAGGTGGCGAAAAGAAACAGACGCTACAGTTTTATCAGTTTTCGTTGAAGAAGTAGGGCAGCTCTTCAATCGAGACTACGACTTGGTAACATCATTACCATCACACGGATGTGCGAAACAATCGTTACATCGCATTAGATGAAAATATATGGGAACTACACAAGATCCCACCTATTCTGCAGGAGTATCCTTCCAAGAAAATAATTTACTGATGGTAGCAATTTTTTACTCGCAAATGATAGCAGGGGCCAAATGAAAGAATACTGGTGTTGGCAGCAAAAACTGTGATTCATTCTTTGCGGATGGAACGTTCAGGAATTGGAGCAAGAAGTTTGGACAGTAGTTTGTACTCCAATGCATGGACGTGAGTTTACTTGTATGCTCTTCAAACCACTGTAGCGCGAGACAGACACTTATTTTGCTGGAATATGCAATCGCCGTCGGGGAATACATCAAGCATGAAGGCATACAGGTGATACACAATACTGATCACATAGTTTACATCTGTCATTGCGTCTTTGATAACTACCGGACGGTGGTGGTCATCATCTGTCGTTCCTCAGTTTTCGTTCATCGCTGCCTACAACCGTTTTATTCCAAGTTCTGTTTCTCGCTTTATTGTGTCATATTGCGACATTTATTATTAATTAATTTTCGAAATTGCCTTATAGACTTCGTCGTACGCCCCTCTCCCCTCAGGTGGGTACAACATTTCTGCACTTTTATATTAGTACTGCGTCAACTAAATGGGCGACAGTTCACATACTGTTTGTGTAAGTGGACAGAGTAGCTACGTTTCTCGATTGGAAACAGTTCAAACAAATCAGTAAATCGTAATTAAGTACTGTTCACAATATCACAGTGGAAACTGTTGCAAGAGGTCGTCCCTAAAATACATACAATAGAAGATACAGGAATGTAGTACTTTGCGTTCTGCATCGAAAAGTGTACTGCACGGTAAAAAATCATACGTAACAGGATTTAGTAGTTGTTTCTGGCTGCCTCTTATTCGGAAATTCTTTTTCGTCCTGGAGGGCACATTTATGGTCCACCGAGTATAGAAGCATACATCCTTCATGAATGTCACAATCAATAGTTCCAATCCGAAAAGAATATTCTAGTTGTATCGACTTCATCGTAGACTCGAAATTAAGCGTTGAATTTGACATAAGACCTCCGCACAAAAATGAATTAGGGTCTTATTTCAGACTTCGTCCAGCAGCTAATGTCTTTTGAATCGACTGAGTAAAAGGATTGACTATCATGCATGAAATCTCACTGCAACGAAGGCCAAAGCATCTCAGTAGAACTTCAGCAAACTGTGGGTCTTCCGCAACATTTAATGAAATTGTAACTGAATCTCTTTAGCTTACGGCAAATAATGGAGAAGTGTTACGAGTGGAACAGAGAATTGTATCAATGTTTTATAGATCTAGAAAAGGCGTATGACCGGGTTCCTAGGAGGAAGTTATTGTCTGTTCTATGAGATTATGGAATAGGAGGCAAACTTTTGCAAGCAATTAAAGGTCTTTACATAGACAGTCAGGCAGCAGTTAGAGTTGACGGTAAATTCAGAGTAGTTTCAGGGGTAAGACAAGGCTGCAACCTATCTCCACTGTTGTTTATATTATTTATGGATCATATATGGAAAACTATAGACTGGCTGGGTGAGATTAAGATATTTGAACACAAAATAAGCAGTCTCGCATATGCGGATGACTTAGTTGTGATGGCAGATTCGATTGAGAGTTTGCAAAGTAATATTTCAGAGCTAGATCAGAAATGTAAGGACTATGGCATGAAGATTAGCATCTCCAAAACGAAAGTAATGTCAGTGGGAAAGAGATATAAACGGACTGAGTGCCAAATAGGAGGAACAAAGTTAGAACAAGTGGACGGTTTCAAGTACTTAGGATGCATATTCTCACAAGATGGCGTAGTGAAAGAACTGGAAGCGAGGTGTAGCAAAGCTAATGTAGTGAGCGCTCAGCTACGATCTACTCTCTTCTGCAAGAAGGAAGTCAGTACCAAGACTAAGTTATCTGTTCACCGTTCAATCTTTCGACCAACTTTGTTGTATGGGAGCGAAAGCTGGGTGGATTTAGATCACCTTATCAATAAGGTTGAGGTTACGGATATGAAAGTAGCTAGGATGATTGCAGGTACTAGTAGATGGGAACAATGGCTGGAGGGTGTCCACAATGAGGAAATCAAAGAAAGACTGGGAATGAACTCTAAAGATGTAGCAGTCAGAGCGAACAGGCTTAGATGGTGGGGTCATGTTACACATATGGGAGAAGCAAGGTTACCCAAGAGACTCATGGGTTCAAAAGTTGAGGGTAGGAGGAGTAGGGGTAGACCAAGGAGAAGGTACCTGGATTCGGTTAAGAATGATTTTGAAGTAATAGGCTTAACAGCAGAAGAGGCACCAATGTTAGCACTGAATAGGGGATCATGGAGGAATTTTATAAGAGGGACTATGCTCCAGACTGAACGCTGAAAGGCATAATCAGTCTTAAATGATGATGATGATGATGATGATCTCTCACAGATGATAGCTGTCAATGGTGATGCGCAGACGAAACTGAGCTCTTATCTATCTCAGTGCCAAGTCCATGATTAAGTTACATGTCTATTTGACACGAAATCGTTTCTACTCACTCCGAGATTTCTCTGAAATTAGATCCTTTCACGACATTGTGTGACATTACGAGAGTCCTGGGACCTACGGAGTGCAGTCTTATTTACAAAATCCTAATTCATTTGACGAATTACGCTCCATAGTACACTAAAAATGTAATCACATTCACGTCTTATTATGCACAAGAAAATTGATTCAAAGTACTAAATCATTTGGTCAGAAAAGTCTGGTGGTAAATTCTAGCCACAAAACTTTGAACAAGAATCATATACACCTAACTAAATACTCTCCAAATAGTGCTGAGGGCATGGCAAATCAAACTTAACTTTACTGTCGCAGCGCAATTCTTTCCTTACGGTACCCTTATTTGCTGTAAGGCTCATTCATTGAGTTCGATTGGCAAGTGACAACTTGTGTCCCATGGTTTGCAGGTAGACAGCTCAAATCCTGATGGTAGAGGAAGGTTTCATCGCCATATTTTTGCTGGTACAAAAGGACGGACGCCGGTGTCCTGAGTTGAATTTCAAACTTTGCTTAATTTCTTTTCGTACGAGAGGCCATAATTCATTGTGAGCTGATAAATGAATATTCCGAAAGAATGCTCTCAGGTGAGGAACTTCTGTTCAGACAGTATATAGGTTCTGTGCTGTATGTAATAATAATAACAGCATCCTACGCATACGGAAAGATTATCCTGGACAGCAATCTCAGAATCTTATACAGTCGCTTGTAAATACAAAATAGTCGTGTAACCGTGTATAGAGATGATGACAGAGATGTCTGTTCTGATTATGGGAGGTAGCGATCGTCGCTACTCCCACTTGCCGTAGTTGGTCAAGGGCGATTTCTGCAAATGCAGACTGGACCAGACGCCGTCCCTTAATTCTGTACACATGTTCAATGAGGAACAATGTTAGTAACGTTTATGGCCATTAGGATGTAACGTCCTGTCGACTACAAAGTCATTTGAGACGGCCTACAACGTCAGGGAAGATGGGGCAGGGTTTGCCACATCCTTTCAATGGAATGATACCGATGTTTGCATTAAACGACTTAGGTGAACTAGGGGAAGCCTATCTTTGGAACGCAATGAAGCAGCGATTCTGTGTGGTATGGATTCGAAAGTCCTTAGTAGGTTCCAGACGATATCTGCGCACAGATGACGCAATGCCTATGGTTTGTGGGCGCAGAGCACGCGTCCGATAGACGACATTCCAAGATGTACGAAGTAGTTAGTTACCATGGAGATATCAGACGCTGATATCGGGCCGTTTCCATTGAAGCGGCCACAACATCGACAAATGAACCATAGTAGAGAAATCTCCATGGAGTTATACCTTACAAAACAAAGGTTTTATACCAATTTTGGCAGTGCCCCATACTAGCCGCCGTTTTCCTAATGCCGGGGTGGCTCTTTTGACAAGGTCACGGCCGATTTCTTTGACAATCGTTGTCCAGTCTGAGCTTGAGTATCGACTATAAAGACCTCGTCATCAGTGGTACAGTAACCCCATTTGCTAAGGAAATCACCCATCATGTTGGTGATTTCCCTGTAGGCAGATGAAACCTTTTGTTAAAAGACCGAGGTGATGTATTGAGCTAGAGAACATTTTGAGCCCCGCTGTAACACCGATACGCGCGTTGTTCTCTCGTATCTTGGATTATGTGAACAACGATAGCAGACAAATGTTTATCATGCAAGTTACAAGAAATATTTCTTTCGCACTTGAATGTTTATTTTGTTTTTAACCAAATCTGTTGCCTATTTGTACTAGCTATCATCAGTGGTCTGTAATCCAAAGTGGGGGCACTCTTCCTCGTGTGTGCGTTTTTTCCCTTTTTAAGAAATTAAAAAGTAACAAATAAAGCTAAACCACATACATATGCTGACAGAGAGAGAGAGAGAGAGAGAGAGCCCTCCCACCACTCACCCTCCTTCCACACTCTAACAGTCTAACCCATCTACAGTCACTAAACTGTTAAAAACAAAAGTTCGAAAATTTATTATTGATCACTAAAGTGCGCGTCATTTACGACGGCGGCCCAGTTTAGGTTCGTTCTGCGCATCTGATGTCACAAAACACAGTCAGCCAATGAACAGAGAACGACGTTGCTAGAGCCCGACTGCAGTGCAGATTACGGATGAGTGTCTTCAGTTTTAAAAACGTTCAGTCATAAATAAAGTAATAGAACAAAAGCAATGTCTTGATATCAGACTTTCTTTTATAGAAAGTTTGGAAAAAGCATTCTTTATACCAATTGCTTCATATTCTATTTATTAATTAAACCAAACAAGCAATAAGCCTCCTAATTCAGGCGATAGCAAGGAAAGGTGTTTGTATCTTTCTCACTAACCGCTTTTTCGCAATAAAGAACAGCGGTAATTGTTTATTTCCTATTATAATTCGACGAAACGTGAGTAATTCATAGTCATACCGACAATGTTTGTCGGTATTTTGCGTGTTATGTTAAAGCCCTATGAGAGTGGAATTGAATGGGGAGCTGCGTTAGTGTAAGGGTTAAAGTGGTGCCGGCACGGTAGCTCAGCGTGTTCGGTCAGAGGGTTAGCTGCCCTCTGTAATAAAAAAACTGAGTGGATTGACCAATATCGAACTTCAATGGGCGTCAGGGAACGTCCGCCACGAACAATTTCAACGAACTATAACGAACAAAATGAGATTTTAAGCCTTGTACAGTGCCTAATATTTTCTTTATTTAAAAACAATATCAAAGTGTCTTACTTCATGAATTTTATTCGTTTGAGTGTAATTTTTTGAAATTTATAGTGGCAACTAAAATCGACCATACGGAAAGTATACGCTATGGACTTTTACCTCTGCAAACTCTTCAAAATTTCGTGCAATGGTTTGCTACATTTAATGCTGCACAATATCTGCGTTGAACATCAAAACAAAATTAAGTCATTTATGGGGGGGGGGGGGGGGGGGGAAGGTATCAGTCAAGATGTGTAAAAATCAAATTTTTGGGCCAAATAGTTTTTGTGAAATCGAATGATAAAGTGTATAGCAGTGGGAACACCATGTGTCTGCACAGGCGAGCAGTGCAGTGACAACAAAATCGCGCACACCGCGGAATGCGGGGACCACGTCTCTGTAGCAGCGAAAGGGTTAATGCGGCAGTGGTGGATTTACTTCATAAACTGCGCGCTCCCCCTTAAACATGAGTTTGCGAACTATACTATACTATGTCGCTGCTTCTCTTGGCGCCTACAACTGGCAACGCAGCAATCTCCCGCGTCTGGGCGGGCATGCGCGAACCGCCAAGATAAAACAATTGAACTATAGTGCTCTAAACTACGCATTAACTGCGTTTTCGTTGCAGATAAAAAATATGTTCAGCTATTGATATTGCATTTGGGGAACCTAAATTTACTATTTGTCATTTCCTTTAACAATAATTTTCAGAATTAGTTACAAATAAAGCAATAATGACAATTTCTAGTGTAATTATGATTTCCGATTAAACTGAAAATACGAAAAGCGGTTATATGTCCTTAAAATCAAATCACATGTCAGTTCCATGTTTCATTTATATTTACAAAAAATGTAAGACTGAGTTATATAATCAGATTTGCAATAAACACAAAGTTACGATTTTGATTCTGTTGGGTCGCTTTGCAAACTAATCTATATCGGATGCTCCAATGATGAAAAAGAGATGTGCACTGACCAGAAGTTTTACAACCCCCACCCAACATCCTTCATTCGTCTACAGCAAGTGAGCAGTGAGCAATGACATGAGCAGTATGTAGCAGGAAAAGTCATATGTAGTGAAATGTGAGGGGGGGGGGGGGGAGGGGGACACCCATGCTCGAGGGAGGACTCGAACCCCCGCCGGGACCTGCCGCACAGTAGTGAAATATATCAGTGTGGCATACTATCGGTTGGAAACCTGTATTCTGTGCATCCAGCGCCTACAGAAGAACCAGTGAACCCATAAAAAGAATAGGAAAATGAAAGTAAGTAATAAATCGCAACCCTGTAATCGTAAATAGATAAGTTAAATGTGCTGCCAAGAAACACTACCCATCTCCTAACAAAATATGTGTGCTTAAATAATTCTCCTTATATTACAGACCACTGATGATGTGTAGTATGTTTTGGGAAAAAACTAAAGAAACATTTAGTTGCAAAAGTTGGATTTGATCTCATCTACGTGACAAACATAACTGAAGTAAACGACTGAGGAAGAATGGCTGCAAGTATTAACAGAGTTATCATGCTAGAACACGGTAACGTATCTAAACGAATACCTATACATGGGTGGTATCGTAAATAAATAAACCTTGTCAGTGACGTGACACTGAAAGCTTGTCCGAGGCACTAAGTATTTTCACTTGCGTGCATCGGATCTACATGTTATACGGATGTAGAAAGCGGCAAGAAACAGGAGGTAATTTAGGGAAAGATGAAGTTTTATGATGCAAGGATGTGGTCACAAACAAAATTTTAATGGCTCTGAGCACTATAGGACTTAACATCTGTGGTCATCAGTCCCCTAGAACATAGAACAACTTAAACCTAACTAACCTAAGGACATCACACACATCCATGCCCGAGGCAGGATTCGAACCTGCGACCGTAGCGGTCACGCGGTTCTAGACTGAAGCGCCTAGAACCGCACGACCACACCGAAAATTTTAATACTTATCATGACCAACTTCATTTGCTGTAAAATTTGCTGAGGGAATGAACTAACGCATTCTTACATGAGGATCGATCAGATAATGAATTATTGTGAGCAAAGAAAATCGTTCCAGAATTGCTGTATCAAGACTGAATAGGAAACTTTGCGAATCTTTCCTCGGTACGTCACTCGTTAACAGGGCCAAGAGTGGCCTCTGGTCTGTAGGACGGAGCTAATTGTCTTAAGTGGCGGGCAGCGGCTCACGTGATGGCGACCTTTCCAAAGTCACACCTACAGAGCACCAGTTCAACCAATTCTCTCTCGTCACAAGCCTTGTTCCCATTCCTCAAGCACCTCCTGTACGAAAGCCACGCCAGAACAAGTAACACTGATACAGAGTCTGCAACGTACATTTGTATGTGTATCAACGAATGAACTTGTAGGTTATGCAGGGCTTCTGGTAATATGATAAAGCCGGCCTGGTGTGGCCGAGCGGTTCTAGACGCTTCAGTCTGGAACCGCGCGACCGCTACGGTCGTAGGTTCGAATCCTGCCTCGGGCATGGATGTGTGTGTTGTCCTTAGGTTAGTTAGGTTTAAGAAGTTCTAAGTTCTAGGGGACTGATGACCTCAGATGTTAAGTCCCATAGTGCTCAGAGCCATTTGAGCCAATATGAGAAAACAATGTTATTTCCACAACACAGTGAGGTACTGTCTTATCACTTGTACAGTTTTCCATAAAAGAACTTAGAAATTATAGCCATGCTGGCCTTTGTGTCATGAAACTTAGTTTTTCTCAGATTAAAGCATTTTCTCTTCTCAATCAATTTTAAACAAATATAATCTATATTATCTAATAAAGATAATGTGGCTGATGGGCTGATTTTCGTTTTCAGCTTAATACTAAAATACGCTGTCAGACCAAAGAATAAGTTGTCAGGCAATAATGCTAAATCTAGGTAAAAATTACGCCAAAAGGTGCAAAAAATAAAACAGAGAAGTGTATAAGAAGATAAAAGACTTTTTCGTGCCCTTGTATCCCGCTGCAGTGCACTTGTCAGGCAATAATGCTACAACTAGGTAAAAATTACCTCAAAAGCTGCAAAAAATAGAAACAGAGAAATGTATAATAAGATAAAAAAGACTTTTTCGTGGTCTTGTACCCCGCTGCAGTGCCCTTAAGCGTCGGCCGGCCTAGCGTAAATAGCTCCCCACACAGTTTGTGCCTCTTATGTGGACATTTCTACACTACCAGGAATTCCAGTGGTGATGTAACTCAGTCCCGACCTTGGAAGGGTATCAACATCGTTCCTGCTTGCACGGGATCGAAATTTATTAGGAGGCTGACGAAAGTACTCAGAGGATACAGTTCTGATTGAAACAGACGAATGTGAAACAACAGGATATAGTCCTCTAGAATTTAGAAAAATGGAACCGCGAGCAGCCTTCACTGACCGGATAAACTACTGAATGAAATACAGAGATAGTAATCAGTGAATGTAAGGATTAACATATATAATTATCAAAGTAATTTAAACGTCCCTAGTATTTTAAAATGCGGGAGAGAGATTTACTCACGTGAGAATTGTAACGCATTACTGATAGTGCAGAACCCATGAGGCAGCGATCGAGGTGACGTAAAGCGTGTGTTTGAGATAACGGCTTACCATGTGGCGGAGTGCGTCGTCTCACTGCAAGAACGGACGTAGCCTACATCTGCATCTTCATCTACATATATACCGTATGGTGCGTGGCAGAGGGTATCCTCTACCGCTACTAGTCAGTCCCTTTCCTGTTCCACTCGCAAATGGAGCGAGGGAAAAACGACTGTCTATATGCGTCCGTACGAGCTCTAATTTCTCTTATCTTTGTGATCCGTACGCGAAATGCACGTTGGCAGAGAATCATTCTGCAGTCAGCTTCAAATGCCAGTCCTCTAAATTTTCTCAGTAGTGTTCCTCGACAAGAACATCGCCTGAACTCCAGGGATTCCGATTTGAGTTCCTGAAGCGTCTCCGTAACACTTGCCTGTTTTTCGAGACTACCAGTAACAAATCTAGCAGCAAGCCTCTGAATTGCGTCGATGTCTTCCTCTAATCCCATCAGGTGTGGTCCTCAGACACTCTACCAGTACTCAGGAATGTGTCGCACTATTTTCCTTTATGTGGTCTCGTAAAATCCCAATAAAACGAAGTCGACCATCCACGTTCCCTACTGCAATCCTTACATGCTCGCTCCAGTTCGTATCGCTTTGCAACGTTATGCCCAGATACGAGGGTAATCCCAGAAGTTAGGTCTCCTATTTTTCATAAGTACAGAACTCTGTGTGGCAGTTGGTCACACTGTTATGAAGAGTGCTTCACGCGCTGTGTGTAAACATGCACACGCCTCGCTGAGGCGCTCAGTCTTGGCTTGACAGCCGTTGAGAATGGAGCTCCCGTTGGATGTTACCGCCAAGTGCGAATTCCGCACAGTTATTCGGTTTTTGAACGCAAAGGGCACTGCGCCGATTGAAATCCATCGCCAATTGACGGAAGTGTGTGGTGAGTCGTGCATGTATGCCAAAAATGTTCGTAAGTGGTGTAGACAGATTGCAGCTGGTAAGACCGAAATTCATGACGAACACAGGAGCGGGAGACCGTCAATTTCTCAGGAGACAGTGTTGGAGGTTGAGCAAAGCATGCGTGGAGATCGGCGGGTCACCCTGGACGATCTCTGCACGTTGGTTCCTGAGGTTTCCCGAAGCACCGCTCACAGAATTTTAACGGAAACATTGAACTACCGGAAGGTGTGCACAAGATGGGTGCCGTGCATGCTGACTGAGGACCACATGCGGCAACGAGTTGATGCTTCCCGCGCATTTCTTCACCGCCTTGCAGCCGAACGGGACAACTTTCTGGACTCAATTGTCACGGTTGAGGAAACCTGGGCATACCCCTTTACACCTGAGACCAAGCAACAATCACGCCCGTGGCGGCATCCTTCTTCGCCAAAGCCGCGGAAATTCAAACAAACAGTCTGCTGGTAAAGACATGACAACCGTTTTTCGGGATCGGAAAGGAGTATTGTTGGTCGATTTTATGCCCACTGGGACCACAATTAACGCTGACAGGTACTGTGAGACTCTGGGAAAACTCAACGGGCAATTCAGAACCGGAGAAGAGGAATTTTGAGCAAGGGCGTACACATTCTCCATGACAACGCTCCTGCAACAATTTCAGTGGGACACAATCACCCACCCAGCCTATAGTTCTGACTTGGCGCCCAGTGACTATCACCTGTTCCCTAGGTTAAAAGAACATTTGGCGGGAAAGTGATTCAGCTCCGATGACGAGGTGAAAGAAGAGATTCGTCATTTTCTGAACAACATGGCGGCGAGCTGGTATGACAAGGGCGTACAAAAACTGCCACAGCGTCTACAAAAATGCATCGACAGAAATGGTGATTGTGTCGAAAAATAGCTAAATGTTCAAGCTGTAAACTGATGTAAACCATTGTAGAAATAAACAGATCTATGTACTTATAAAAAAATAGGAGACCTTACGTTTGGGATTACCGTCGTATTTAATCGACGTGACTCTGTCAAGCAGCACACTACTAATGCCGATTCGAACATTACGGGTTTATTTTTCCTACTCATCTGTTTAACTTACATTTTTCTACATTCAGAGCTAGCTACCATTAATCAACCAACTAGAAATTTTGTCTAAGTCAGCTTGTATCGTCTTACAGTCACTCACGAAGACACCTTTCCGTACACAGGAGCATAATCAGCAAAAAGCCACGGACTGTACTCAGACTGTCCGACAGATCATTTATGTATATAGAAAATAATAGGGGTCCTATCACACTTCCATGGGGCGCTCTTGACGATACCCGTTTCCATAATGAATACTCGCCGTCTAGGACATAGTACTGGGTCTGTTACTTAAGAAGTCTTCGAGCTTCATCGACATTCCGTAATGGGCCATCGTGTCAAATGCTTTTCGGAAATCTAGAAATATGGAATCCGATCCGCCTGTTGCCTTCATCCATAGTTCGCAGAATATCATGTGAGAAAAGGATAAGCTGAATTTTGCATGAGCGATGCTTTCTAAAACCGTGATGATTCGTGGACAGAAGCTTTTTCGTCACAGAGAAATTTATTATATTCGAACTGAGAATATGTTCAAGAATTCTGCAGCGAACCAATGTTAAGGATATTGGTCTGTAATGTTGCGGGGACGTTCTTTCACCACTCCTATGCACAGGAGTCACGCTCGTCGATTGTAAACTTTGGAGGCGAAATACGATGAACATTGCTATGCTCTTCTTAAGGTAACGAGCAGACGAACATTATTCTCACTTAGCGTGCAAGTGCTGTGAGCACACCACATGTACGTCTTAGTTGTCTTGCTGCAACCGTTGATCCAAATAGAAGGCGGCAAACTGAGGCTCATTGATGTGCTTCTGATCTCAAAAAATAGGGCTATTATCAACTACTGGGAGTGGCTGTGTTCATTGACTGCCTGCGGGACCTAGAGAACATACCGTTGCTAGGCAATGAAAACCTCGTAACTCCATCTGACAATGAAATCCACGAAACTGCATTACCAAATATAGAAAATTATGCCACATAGGCTGTTGAAACCTTCCATCTTCGAGTTGAACGGTGTTGCCATCTAGCGGCAATAATGAAAACCTCACATCTCCAGCGGTATGTAGTTTGTGCTGTAAACCTCTTATCTCCGATAATCGCCATTGTTAGTGTGCAGGGCGAACACACACTCCGAGATTTAAACGTTTTTTGACGTGATAGTAACTTTTTTGACTGACAGACCCAACACTGCTTTATTGCTACAGGTACATGTTAGTGTTTCTAGGTATTTATGTATTGTATTTTAATATACAGAATTAATAATGACCTCGTTAAATAGAATGTTGACTTACGAGTTTTTCATTGCGCGTAAAGCAGACTGCGCTCGGTGCATAGGAGGTTCTAATTTTAGAACTGAACAGAATCCTATACATTCTACAGGAACTACTTTGTTTTCAGCTATGGGTAAAAAGAGTAAATTCACTCTTCACCTAGTGAAACAAGCCGACAACGGATCATACAATATAAAATCGCCGGAAGAAGATTCTAGTCAGGTTCCTCCTTGTCCTGCACCAAAAGAAAGGGTAGACCTACAAAATGAAGGTAAACCGTAGTTTATATTGTTGTAACTGGAAGTAAGATCCTTGTTTGGAAGTTGAGGTGCTTAAATTATTTAAATGTTATTGATGACGTTATGGTTTACACTACAGATAATGCGGAAAAAGAAGCCAATACAGACGCGAATTCCACTTCTGAGTTTGAAAGTCTTTTCGAACACAGCAGCGAGGATGATATCTCCAGTGGCAGTAGTGATGCGTACGATCCAGATAAAAACAAAAATGACCATAGCAGTAACAAGAGCAAGGAAGACGACGATGACGAAGTTGATGTGGGAGTAAAGAGTACTAAGCAGCGCTGTAGAAGGAAAAGCAATCAATCACTTCAAAGTTTGCAGAAAGAAAAACGTATGAGGGGACAGAATTATTTAGGAATGCAAAAAGATGAGTTTGGCAAAAAGAGACCAACAATGAACAGGAGTAGGAGGGAAATGAAACCACGATGTACTTGTAAACATTCTTCCTTAAATCGGAACAGGAATTGCAAGGATATTACAGAAGAGCAGAGACAGCTAATATTTAATCATTTCTGGTAGGATATGTCTTGGGGTGAAAGAAAATTTTTTGTTAGAAGCCATGTCTACTACGTTCCAGTTAAAAGATGCAGAAATAATTCAGAATCTAATAAATCTCACCGTTCTAACACACTATATTACAATTTTGTAATAGAAGGACAGAGAAAAGCTGTCTGCAAGACTATGTTTCTGAATACTTTGTGCTTAGGCGAATGGAGTTTCAGAACATGGGCATCTAGTGCATCAGGAAGAACGCTTGCAGAAGGGCCTCAAATGCAGGAGAGACCAACGAAAGTTTCAGGTGGACGACAATCAACATCATATTTTTTTGCAGAGTTGGCGAAACTGGAATCGCATTACTGCCGTCGTTCTTCCACAAAACTCTACTTGGAACCTAACTGGCAGAGTAAATCAGAACTACATAGGGAATATATACAATTTTGCAAGAAAAGAGGACAGATCCCAGCTGCTTACAAACAGTTCTGCGAGGTGTTCGATGAAAATAATCTTAACTTATTTTCGCCTAAAAAGGACCAGTGCGATCTTTGTTGTTCTCACCAGACAGGCAATCTCTCAGACAATGAATACTCTTTGCATATGGCCAGAAAAACTGAGGCAAGGAAAGCGAAAAATAGTGATACATTAGGATCAGCTAGAGTGTTTACAATGGACCTTCAAGCACTTCTCCTTTCTCCCAGACTAAAAGCATCTGCACTGTACTATAAAAGCAAACTGAAGGTCCACAACTTTACCATCTATGATTTAAAAAGTAACGATGGTTATTGTTACCTTTGGCACGAGAGTGAAGGTGGACTACCAGCTTCGGAATTTGCCAGTATACTCGTGCATTTTATAGAAACGTACGTCCAAAATGATTCAGAAGCTATTTTCTATAGCGACAGATGCACGTACCAGAATCGAAACTCAGTCATGAGTAATGCACTGGCTTATCTCGCCAATCAGAAAGGCATTACAATAGTGCAAAAATTTCTGGAGAAAGGTCACACTCAAATGGAGTATGATTCTATGCACTCCACCATAGAAAGGAAGTTAAAAAACAGACACATTTATACTCCTGCTGGCTATGTAGAAGTTTGTGCTACCGCAAGACAAAGTCGTAGACCTTATGCTGTCAATTATTTGGACCACACGTTTTTCAAGTCCTATGATAAACTCTCGTTGTATTCATCTATTCAGCCAGGATCCAAAATTGGGGATCCAACAGTGACTGATATCCGGTGTCTCAAGTATGATCCCTCCGGAAAAATGGAATATAAATTGAAATTCAGCGATACATGGGAACCACTTCCAAGAAGGATGTCAAACATACCCAGCTCACTTACAGTGCCCCCTGTCTACAGTTCACCATTAAAAATCAGCGCAGAAAAGTTTACGCATTTGCAACAACTAAAGCTGGTCCTTCCTAAGGATGTGCGTTCATTTTATGAAACACTGCCTCACATTTGTAATGAGAGAACATGTCCGTGCATAAAAAAATGCAGCCGAAATTAAACTTGTTTACAGCCACCTATGACTGTCAGTGTAGCAGCAATAGTACCAATAATAAATGTTAATAAACTGCACAAATGTTTACAGTAAGAAAAGGTTAATTAAAGCTAACAACATTGTTTCTATGTTTTTTAAACACTGTAATTTATTAACATCCAGATTCCAATATTTTGATCAAGGTGAAATTATTCATTTCACTTTATATCAGTAACAATGTATCGTTACAGACGTTTCATAATACACAAATAATGCAAAATTTAAGTAAGTTTTTTTAAAACAAATTCATTTCAATTCTTAACCGTGCACTCGTTACATGCCTCTTATCTCCATCACCACCAAAAAAAAAAAAAAAAAAAAAAAAACTGTGAAAACCTCGTAACTCCAAAAACCGGCAGACAATTTGAAGTGCATAATAAAGTCTTATGCACCAATGACCGGATCCATATTGTGTAGCAGAAACCACTACATTTGACTAATCAGGTCCTCATGTGATTTCTATAATTAGTTTTTTGTTTCTCCTGTAAAATTTGACCAATTTGAGTTACGAGGTTTTCATTGCCTAGCGACGATACACCATCTTTTGCCACACAGCTCTCCATTCCTGCCGTGGTTCCAACTGTCGAAACAGAATTATACTTGTAGCACAGTGGCTCCAATTGGAAGAAGAAGGGCTGTTCCAATTTTTGTCTGAATTTAATGGTTGCGGCTATCTTCAAAAAATAATGAAATCTTCTCAGCATTATTGCACCCGATTTTAGATTTCGCCGTATTGTTCCTTTGTACTTCAAGAATCAATTAGCTACAGTTTTTCTTCTCTCTTAATTTTTAATTTGAGGTATATTTGCGTTTAATGTTTGGACCACTTCGAAATAATATAACATGTGTGAGACTTGTTCTCATTTATCTTTCGAAGGGCAGAGTTTAACCTCTGTTACGTAGTACTGAGATAAGTCGCTTCTTTCCACGTGGGTTTTTACGCAGGTGGCCACAGTGTTTTGAGTTGGATTTCTTCCGACGTTTATCTGCCATCTCCAGCCGTGTTTCTGTAGAAAGGCTTTCCGAAGGGTCGTCGTTAAAAGCAGGGACAAGGGCGGCTTTTTGCCGACGGCCTGCACATTGGCTCTGGCGTCTCATTGTGTCCGCTAGATGTCCCGCTGTGAAGGTTTTCGGCCTAACATTGAGATGCGCGTTGCCGTCGTAAAATGCTCCTTCCCTCAGAACTGCGTCTCATACCTCGGGTCTTGGAAATTACTTGCGTTGTGAGTGTTCGTGGTTCATAGTCACGAAATTCTGGCTTATTTATTCAATTTGATAATCAATAATTCGTACATTTTCACTAAACTGTGTCGTGTGACATATCTAGTTTATCGGAATTGTTTCATGAATTCAAACGCCTAGTAAAGTCATGCATTTTCGAGCCTTTCGACCTTTGGGGACTCTTTAGCGATGTCGTTGCCACAATGGCTGGACGGGATCAGCCTTAGAGGCGTTCAGGCTTAATTCCACTCGGCCGAGTGCGTGAACCAAATGTCCGAACCTGCGGTTCCTCCCGTACTCTATTGAAAATACATTCCCTTGAACGTGTCTACTGCAGAAAAGCATTGATCTCCCTCTGAAATTTTTACCCCTTTCCCCCCCTCCCCTCTCTTCCCATAATCACCAAACTGAGTATTTCTTGATAACACAGGGTATGTTCTTTCAACCGATTTTTCTTTCAGTCAAGTTGTGCCATAAATTTATTTTCTTCCCCATTTGATGTAGTACCTCTTTATCAGTTATCCGATCAGACCTTCTAATCTTCAACTTTCACCTGTATCACCACATTTCAAAAGATTCCATTCTTTTCTTTTCTGAACTGTTTATGTTTAACTTCTGTGCAAGCCTACACTCACGACAAATACCTTCAGGAATGACTTCCCAACACTTCAATTGAGGGCTGTTTTAACGAAACTCAACAAACGCCATCTAAAAAATTTTATAGGAGAGGTATTAAAGTTGTGCTCAATATCATTGATTCAAAAAATTTCAAAAATTAAGTACTGGTCCTTCTTGTAGATAGGGATTGATGAAGGAATAATTTAAGTTCATCAGTAACAGCCATTATTGAGAAAAATGTTACAAATTACAGATTTTTTACGAAACTCAACATACCCACTTTCTAGTACATATGTCTTCTTTACTTTATTGCGCTAGATGTTACAAATATACATTTTAAGCATTTAAATACAATGGGTTTTTACATATTTTACATTTTGTAGAAAATGTTTTAGTAAAGTCATATTTTTCTTGTGCTTTAATACATGAGCAGAAGTTTTCACAGTAACAAAATCTGTTTCTCATTCCTTAAATCTATTATGTAACCCTATTATGAAACTCAAAGTGATACGTTTAAATGACAAATAAAGCAACAGTACATATTTCAATACAATGTTTATATTTAATGCTGCGTGAAATCCGAAACAATACCGTAACACAGTCTCTCTAACGTAAAGGCTCAGTATAATACAGAATTTTGACTTCTGTGTCATTAGCATTCCCTTGTACAGCTTTTAAGTAGAACCTTTTACTTTCCTCTAAATCATTTTCGAAACAGGACATCAACTTCTTCACATCATTACCTTTATTTGTGCATTAGTGATTCACTGATGGAAGTTGAGCTGCTTCAAACATTATTATTGAAGCACGTCTCTTTCCAGCTTTCAGCACCTCAACGTCTATCTGTTAACCCTCCGACAGTCGCGCATGTATCTGTGAGATACATGACCTACTTTTTCTCCAATATTACCGCAATGAACAGTGGTAACGGTTTGCTGGCCCACGACATCTTGTGTCATACCTTTCTTATTGTTTCACAGGAATTTCAGTCTTATCCCGATACTGACAAGGTCATAAATGAGTCAGGTGTGGGAACGTGCACTGCCTGTATCTCTCAGATACAGCGCGCCTACTCGGGTAACGCTTTGTCGCCGCTAATGACTGCAGCTGTTGCATTGTTTGCAGCGTACGCAAGTCGGCAGTTGCGTTGTTGTCTTCTAAATGAAGCAACGTTTCGTTGAAGCTACGTGTACTCTCTTTCAAAATGAGTAAATGATATGATCTAAAAAATCCTAAGGATTTGGAAGAAGTACATCGCCTTCTTCTCGACGACGAGGTATCCATTGAAGATGAAGATGATCTTGCAGAAACTGATTCAGAAACCGAAGATATACTCGAAACACGATCTGTAGACTCAGACACAGATCATGAATTGGATGAAGAGGAAAATAATGAAGCCCAGGAAACTGATGAACATTACTACTTTGGTGAGTAGAAAATACAATAAATATGCTTTCAGATGTAATAATAACAATATCTAACAATGGTGTAATTTACTTATTTTTTTATTTTAGGTAAGGATGGAACTAAAGGGAGGAAAGTGCCTTGGAAAGCAACACGGACACGGCCTCACAATATACTAACCAAACTGCCTGGGGTAGTTGGAGACGCAAAGAAAATGGCAACTGAAATTGACTGCTGGAGCCTATTCATCAGTAATGATATCCTAGATCTAATTGTGGTCAACACTAACAGGCGTATAGTTGATCTAAAAGGAAACTTTGCTCGCGAGAGTGACTGCAAGGACACAGACGAAATCGAAATAAAAGCCTTTCTTGGCTTGTTATAAAAACGTTTCCTGTTCCTAATAAGATGTGTTCGTTTTGATGATGGAGCCACAAGACAAGAACGGCGCAAGACAGACAAATTAGCAGCCGTGAGGGAAATGTTCACCATGTGTTTGAATAACTGCAAGACACATTACTACCTCGGTCAGAACGTCACAGTTGATGAGCAGCTACCAGCATTTCGAGGCCGGTGTGGATTTCGCCAGTTCATACCATCCAAACCATCTAAATATGGCATCAAAATTTTCTGCCTATGTGATGCCAAGCTTTATTATACTTACAACATGGAAATATATTGTGGATTACAACCAGAAGGACCCTTTCAGAATAACAACTCCGCCAAAGAAGTAGTTCTGAGACTTGCCGAACCAATATATGGGACGGGTAGAAACATTACAGCAGATAACTGGTTCACTAGTTTGGAGTTAGTAAGAGAACTGCATAAAAGGAGACCGTCGTTTGTAGGCACAATTAGAAAAAACAAGAAGGAACTGCCATCAGATTTCGTAGCACCAAAATGTAGACAGCAATATGATAGCGTATTTGGCTACAGCAAGAATGAAACCCTTGTGTCGTATGTCCCGAAAAAAGGGAAAACTGTAGTCCTCCTTTCGAGTATGCATGTGTCGTCAAGTGAGGTTTCGGAAGGTTTAGAGAAAAAACCAGCAATTATTCTACACTATAATGACACCAAATCTGGAGTTGATGTAGTTGACAAACTCTGTGCAACCTACAATGTAGCTAGGTCAACAAGAAGATGGCCTATGGTAATTTTTTCCACCTGTTGAACATTGCAGGCATCAACTCAAGAGTAATTTTCTTGGGTAACAACAATAAATACTCAAATCGGCGCGAGTACCTCAAAACTTTGGCTCTGACTCTAATGCAAGATCATCTCAAAAGAAGAGCTCTTATTATATATAAAGTCAATGCTAGTAAAGTACAAACCTAAAGGAAAAGAGCAAGAAAACGCTGAACAATCCTTGGAATCAGAAAACAAGAAAAGAAAAAGGTGCCAGTCATGCTACAGGGAGACAAAAAAAACTTGTCTCAGCAAGTATACATGTGAAAAATGCGGTACACATCTTTGTTTGCAAAAGCACGCAAAAATAATTTGTGAACAATGTCTTTCTGTAGAGGGCAATCAGTAAAGAGAGCCATGCTTTGATTAGTTCAATAATTTATTTGTATCTATAATAAAATCAATTGTTAAAAGAATTTCATGTACTTCTCCATTACAAAATGTCAAATATTTCTGTTAATTTGAAAGTGTAATGAGCCTGATGTTCACTTCTGTATTTGTAAAATCTGTAACAATAAAGGTAACTGCAATTTAAAACAAAAACAAAAGAAAAATAACCTGTAAACAAACAAAAAGTCACAAAAATCTTCGCATGTATCCACGAGATACATCGCGACTAGTGGCGTCATGAAAGTTGACGCGCCTGCTGGAGGGTTAAGCAAAGTAAGTGTTTTAAAAAAGGAATTGTGCTCTTCTCTTAGGTCTTCTAACATAATTCAGTACTCTTGCCTCAGATATCTTAAAAGACAATTTGGCTTTCATTACACGTCCGGAGACTGATTTCACATCGTAACTGTACCCAGACTTTAAACTCACCGAACGTTTCCAAAATGTCGTAACACTCTGAGGACAGAGTGATTGTTTCGTGTTTGTTAGTTATTTTTCAATAAGGCCAAAAATCCTATCAGGAGATAAATAGCTATGCCCACATATCGGGAAATAATGCTCAATTCCTTTAAGTACGTTTGAGCTTTCAGTGTAATCATAAGCGTTGCCGTCATTGTGGAAGTTTTGTTTTGGGAGCCATAAGAACAAGAAAATAATGTGGAACCAAGATTTTTGCCCCTTCTTTCTTTAAATCTTGGTCTAAGGAAATTTAATAGTCTCTTACAGCACTCGCAGTTTGATTTGCCCCCATCCTGACTCCCTCTCAAGCCACGTGTAGTTATCTATTTTGTGTGATATCTATTGTGAACAATTTGAAATCGTACAGTTATACAACCAGACCTGTCTGGAGTAAAATACTTCTTCAGTAGACAGTTTGGGTAAGAGTTGATTCTGCTGGACGTCAAAACAAACTGTCGTAGTATTGTTTTTATTTTCATTCAAATTATTGAAAAATATTTTTGCCTTTATTTTGTGCAACCAACAATCTATTCTTATATTTTTTAATTCGAAATCTTGACATTACTGTAACTGCTCAATAAAGTGTCACAGTGAGCAACTATCGGTATGGGGATTTCCAAAGCCCAGGTTGAAACTTTCATGGAATACCTTTTTATACTTTGAAAGAGAGCAGCCCAACAACCATTGTTTAACTCGAGAGGCATTGTACCTATCATGCACTTTTTTAAAGATTTAACTCTGTTTGAAGATATGATCACTTGACGTTATTTCTTGAGTAATTAGAAGATTTGCGTTTATATTTACGTGTCTCCTTCTCACAGAACTCCGTCTACTCTTCGTCCCTTTCCAGCAGCTTGCGAGCTCCTCCACTTCGATTCTCGTTTGGTAGTACACCATCCAGCTTGTCTTTTGGCAAGATGCCTGAGCCTGTCTCCGGTCACTCCTGGAAAATGCATATGAAATACATATAGCCTGTTCAGACAATTATTTTCATTCTTCAAACTTTTTGTTTAGCTATAAATAAAATCAGAGTTACCTGTCACTTGTCTGCTTTTTGAAGCACGTACAGAAATCTCTCGGCCTTCTTCTTCTCTTGTAAAGTAGGAGACTGACATGAGTCTTTTAGGCAAGTTTACTCACATATGCCCTAGTAAGAAATTGTTTCAACTTTTCTTATTCATGTACAAGCTATCTGTAAAATGAATTGAAGCACAACCATCGTGCTTTGCACGTTATTTCCTTTGTTTAACGAATGTGGTTCCACTCTATATTCAGATCTTCATTTGAAGGTACACTGCTTTGACGTTGAGGACTTTTCACCTACTGGACTGTTTCAGAATACTCTGACTCTCCTATCATCTTAATAATGATGTTCCAACAAGAACGTTCTACTACAGCTACTAACCTCATATTGAAACAGTGGCTGAACATTAAAAAGCAGTAGATGGACAATGTGCATTGTTGTCTAACAATCGTTAGCAAACAGTTGGTTTATCTTGTGTGGTGCTGGGTGACTGCCCTACAATATACCCACACAACTGTAAAGGCATTTACATTTAACTTTTAAAGTTTGTGTTCTGAGTTTCAACCATACAGTATAAAAGACAGATTATTTGAGTTTTGTGGAATCTTGCAAAATGGATATGTCGAGTTTTGTGAAAATTTGCTATATTCAGCCGTCTTTTACAACGGCAAATATTCACGTTTGTCCTATTTTCTGTTTACCATTGTGTGAGGTTCATATTAAAGTTCCGTTAAAAAACGTATTTTGAAAAAAATGGCGTTTCTTGAGTTTTGTTAAAACGGTCTTCAATTTATATTTGATGTTCACTAATTTTTCTTTCCCAGAAATGTTTTCCTTAATGTTGCTTGCTTTCCTTGCTATATCACGTCTACTTGGGCCATTGTCAGTCACTTTACTACACAAATAACAAACTTCATCTCCTACTCTTAGTGACTCATTTTCCTACCTAATTCCCTCAGCTTCGGCTGATTTCATTCGACTACATTATATTGCCATCGTTTTACTTTTTTGATATTTTGTATTAAACGTGCAATATGTGCAATATTCAGTCAAATATATGTATTAACAGACGTATAACAGCGTTCAAGAGAATACTCTTATCACATACCAGCGTATACGACGAGTGGAGGAATATTAGGAAAGGTATAACAAAGGCAGCTCTACAAGCTCTCGGAAGGTGAAAGATTTACAGTCGAAGGTTTTCGCTGCAGGCCGGCCGGGGTGGCCGTGCGGTTTTAGGCGCTACAGTCTGGAACCGCGCGACCGCTACGGTCGCAGGTTCGAATCCTGCCTCGGGCACGGAGTGTGTGATGTCCTTAGGTTAGTTAGGTTTAAGTAGTTCTAAGTTCTAGGGGACTGATGACCTCAGCAGTTAAGTCCCATAGTGCTCAGAGCCATTTGAACCATTTTTTTCGCTGCAATGAAATAAATCTACAGGGAATCAGCGACGTTTCGGGAAGCGTTCTTTCTCTTTCCATTTTATGTCCAAGTGCCAGTCCGCCACAGTCCGTTTCCTCCAATGGGCACCAGCGGCGACGGTCATTTAAACCCTTAACGGCCGTTCTGGACAGTTTAACGGCCACCCGCTCACGTTGATAAGGCCTGCAGTTCGCGCCAGCTGCCAGCTGCTTCCACATCAGGCTGAAAGCACCAGCCAAGCGACGTATTTTCAAAGTTGGTGTCATTCTGTGCTAAGCTGTGCTCAACAAGCACAGACTTATCTTCCAGGAAGATGATTTCCTAAAATAAAAAAATAAAAACAAAGCGCCTGCAGTCACAAATCCTGATTTTATTTCAATACACGATGCATTTAGAGCCCTGGGGGCTCATCCTCAGAGGCTTGATCATCATTTTTCGAATTTGGTTGCGATTAATCCCCTTAAGAGTACATAGGTTTAGTACAAAGTGGAACATTATGACTACAGTTTTTACAAAATTGATACAAAACCGAAAAATTACTTACTGTTTCCATTAGTGGATACATGGTTTTTAAGTACAGTACGAGTTGACATATCTGCATATATACACATATATAAGTATGTCTACTCATCTGTGATTAAAAACCATGTAATCACTACTGGAACCAGTAAGCAATTTTTCAGTTCCGTACAAGGCTACACGTCATTCAAATACATTCAGAAAATGCGTTTTATATTCGATTTTAACAGATTTCTCTTCTTTAGAAACGCTTTAATTGCCACTACCAGATTGAATTTTATAATCTTTCTACTTCGGTCATCGTCAGTTACTTTGCTGCCCAAATAGCAAAACTCATCTACTATTTTTAATGTCTCACTTCCTAATCTAATTACCTCAGCATCGTCTGATTTAATTACAATACATTCCACTACCCTTGTTTTGTTCTTGTGAGAAGTTCATCTTATATCCTTCTAGCAAGACACTTTATAACTGTTCTTCCAAGTCCTTTGCTGTCGCTGACAGAATTACTGTGTCGAACTTCGAACTTTTTACTTCTTCCCCCTGAAATTTGATTCCCTTTACAAATTTCCCCTTGGGTTTCTTCACAGGTTGGTCAGTGTACAGATTGAATAACATTTGAGATAGGCTACAACCATATCTTACTCTATTTTCAACTACTGCTTTCATTTCGTGCCCTTTGACTCTTACAACTGCCGGCTAGTTTCTGCACAAGCTGTACATTATCTTTCGCTCCCTGTATTTTATTCATCATACCTTCATAATAAGATGAACATCAACCAGAGAAAAACAAGGATACTGGAATGTAATCGAATTAAATCAGGTGATGCTACAGGAATTAGATTAGGATACGAGAGACTTTAATCAGTAGATGAATTTTGCTATTTAGACAGCAAAATAACTGATGGTGGCCGAAGTAGAGAGGATATAAAATGTAGAATGGCAATGGCAATAAAGGCGTTTCGGAAGAAGAGGAATTTGCTAACATCAAATATAGATTTAAGTGTTAGGAAGTCTTTTCTGAAAGTACTTGTCTGGAGTGAAGCCTTGTGTCGAAGTAGAACATGGATGATAAACAGTTTGGACAAAAAGAGAATAGAAGCTTCGAAGATTAGGTGGTTAGATAATGTAACGAATGAGGAGGTACTGAATAGAACTGGAGAGACAAGAAATCTTTGGCACAACTTGACCAAAAGAAGGGATCGGCTGATAGGACGCGTTCTGAGACATTAAGGTATCACCAATTTAGTATTGGAGGGAAGTGTGTGTGGGGCAAAAGTCGTAGAGGGAAACCAAGAGATGTAGATTGGAGTAGCTATTTGGAGATGAAGAGGCTCACACAGGAGAGAGTAGCATGGAGAGCTGCATCAAGCCAGTCTTCGAACTGAAGACCAAAACAACAACAACAACGGATATTAGTATCTGGGTGAGACGTGCAGCGTCGTGTTGAGCAGCGTTCAACATTGTTAGGAGTTTGCTCTAAGTAGGTTTCCCATTCTTTAACCTGTTTTCTATGATAAGACGTAGGGTCAGTAGTGTCTAGTGTGTTCATACAGTTCTCCGAAACCCAAACTGATTTACTTAGAAGTCTGCTTCTACCAGTTTTTCCATTTTTCAGTAAGTAAGTATTTTGCAAGCATGACTTATGAAATTAGTTCGGTAATATTCACACCTGTCAGCACCTGCTTTCTTTAGAACTGGAATTATTACATTCTTCTAGTTGTCTGAGAGTATTTCCCCTTTTCATAGATCCTGTACTCACGGTGGAATAGTTTTGTCATGGCTGGCTCTCCCAGGAATATCAATAGTTTTGAAGGTATGTCATCCGCTCCAAGGGCCATTTCCTATGTATAACCACTCTAGACATTCCTTTCACCTTTCAGCTTTTCCTTCTTTCCTTAGTACTGGTTTTCCATCTCAGCTCTCGATATTCATTCAGCTGCTTCTCTTTTCTCCAAAGATCTCATTAATTTTCCTGTAGGTGGTATCTAGTTATATACGCTTCTATAGCCTTGCAGTTGTCCTCTAGCCATTACTACTTAGCAGTTTTGTAGTTTCTGTCCATCTCATTTCGTAGAAATCGGTATTCCCTTTGACCTGCTTCATATGCTGCATTTTTATCTTTTCTCCTTTCATTAGTTAAATTCCATATATGAAAGGGGACTGGCGGACTGTGGCACAGCCTTCATTGTTGTCAGATTTCTCATGATATCATCTATGTTGTCATCTTGCAACATTGCCAGATTTCTCCCATTCCCCACACCTATGATGTCACAGGCCACTTTCCCTGCATATAAAACGGCGGGAAATTCAATAAATTCTAGATGGGGAATTATCTAATTAGTGAGAAATTAAAAAAAAGTCCAAGGTGGCTCCTTGTGCTTAGTATGGAATCCAAGATGGCATACCTGGGGATATTGGTACAGTTTGCATAGTTGTCAGGGTTTACCATATCTATGATATCAGAAGCCAAGTTGATCAGTTCGAGGACACTGGCAAGGTCTGCTTGGTTGTCAGATTTCCCATCTAACTAGCGCAGACAGTATGGTTGCTAGGTAGATCGTTCTTAGTTTAAAATCGTGTTCTTACTGTAAAATGGTAGGAAATCGATAAATCACAAGATTCCCCACTCCTGTGACTTCACAGTTCATTTGTATTACGAATCAGTGTGCCCTAGATTTAAAACAGTGTAGGCCACTGGTGGATTTTGCATGTTTAAACGATCTCCCCCCCCTCCCCCCGACACTTCTGATGTCATTGTTCACTGACATAGCTTGCATGTTTAAAACAACTGCCCCGTTCCCCCCCCCCCCCCCCCCCCCCCAAGCTTAGATCCAATGAGCTGACTTGCCCTACGTTTAAAGCTGAGCAATGTTCAAACATTTGCAGCGGGATAGGAATATGAGATTGCGTTTTATTTAAACTTTAGTATCCCCTTCATCCCCTTCAGCGTACATCGAGATTGATGCAGCGAAGCCTAGCGCTATTATCTCAGCAGAATAATAGAGAACGCTGTGACGGACGGCACGGGCGAAGCATGACATAGGCACAGTGACCCACCCAGGTGTTTACCTACCGCAGGCAACAGGCCTGACCCTGCGCTTCTAACGCTGATTTCAGCGCCTGTGGACAGTTGACGAAGCCTTCACCTCCATTTTCATGTGCTCAATTATCTATCGCTCGTGCTGGTCCCGCGTGGTCCGTGATCGATCTCTGCATTGTGTTCGGACTCTGTGCTGCCCCGTAGATTGACTCGCTCGCCGAGTTTCGTTCCCTTCTACGTGGTTCAACTCCCTGCTTGTTGTCGAGCCACCATCGGCTTTTATAGTTTACATTCGTACCGATTCGAAATTTCCTCTCAAGAAGGTCACATTTCGTGGTAATTGACGGAAAGCCATCGAGTAAAGCCGAAGTGATATTCGGCGTTCCCCAAGGAAGTGTTATGTCCCTCTGCTGATCTTAATCTACATAAGCGATTTAGGAGATCACGTGAGTAGCTCTCTTAGATTGTTTGCAGATAATACCGTCATTTACCGTCTAGTAAAGTCATCAGAAGATCAACACCAATTGCAAAATGACTTAGACATTATATCTGAATAGTGCGAAAAGTGACAATTGTCTTTCAATAAGGAAAACTGTTAGGTAATCCACATCAGTACAAAAGAAATGCGTTAAATTCCAATTACACGATATATCCACAAATTTAAAAGCTGCCATTTCGACTAAATACCTTGGAATTACAATTACCAACAACTTAAATTGGGACGACCAATAGATAATGTTGCGGTGAAGGCGAACCAAAAACTGCGTTTTATTGGCAGAATAGAAGATGAAACATATCTGCTATGGGATCCTTCCAGGTAGGATTGACGAAGGACATTGAGAAAGTTCAAGAAAGGCTCAAAGAAGGGCACCTTGTTTTGTATTATCGCGAAATACGGGAAAGAGTGTCACGGATATGATAAGCGAGTGGGGGTGGACAACACTGAAACATAAGCGTTTTACGTCGCGGCGAGATCTTTTTACGGAATTTCAATCACCAGCTTTCTCCTCTGAATGTGAAAGTATTTTATTGTCGTCAACCTACATAGGAAGAAATGATTATCTCAATAAAATACGGGAAATCAGAGCCCACACAGAAAGATTTGAGAATTCATTTTCTCCGCACGCTGTTAGAGAGTGGAACGGTGGAGAAATAGTCTGAAGGTGGTTCGAACAACCCTCTGCCAGGCACATAAATGTGAATTCCAGAGTAGTCGTGTAGATGTAGACTGTCACGGTTCGCAGCATTGTCACGCCTTCCGTGCATACTAAAGCAGCGACGTAGGACTGTCTTACAAGTTTGACGCTCTTCTTTATTTTTTTCATGGTGTTAAATTATGGTCACCATGGACTTGGAATTTTTGCGGTGCTGGAAGGAGCAACTGCATCTCGAAGAGCAGCAACAAAAGCTGCAGGAGGAGCTGATGCAGAAGCTGCTCAAACAAAATGTGAAATTGCTCCGTACTCGGGCCACGCTGATATCTGGTCGGCGCCTGCCGAGAAGCACCCCCCCCCCCCCCCCCCCTCACACGCCAACCCACCAACGCCACTCCTGAGGCCGTTTGCCAGCTTCGACGAGCCGACAGAGAGGTGGGAGAATTACCTGCGCCGGTTCATGCTGCGCAGCCAGGTAATGCGTATCGTCGATCCATTTCATGAAGCTGTCCAGCAGTTTGTGATTGTATGAAATTGTCCAAAATTTGAAGCCCTCTAGCGATCCTGAGAAACTTGTGTTTGATGAACTTCGTCAGTTGCTCATGCAGTATTTCGGTTCTCAAACGTATGTAGTGGCTCGCAGTTACAGTTTAATCAGCATCACAAGCGCCCTGGACAATTCTGTGTGGCGTGGATGACAGACCTGCAAGGTCTCTCGCATAAGGGTCGGTGCAAATGGCTCTGAGCACTATGCGACTTAACTTCTGAGGTCATCAGTCGCCTAGAACTTAGAACTAATTAAACCTAACTAACCTAAGGACATCACACACATCCATGCCCGTGGCAGGATTCGAACCTGCGACGTAGCGGTCGCTCGGCTCCAGACTGTTGCGCCTAGAACCGCACGGCCACTCCGGCCGGCGCGTAAGGGTCGGTTTGAGTCTCCCCATTATGTTACCACGTATGCAGACTCACTCATTATGGACGTGATCGTCCGGTTAACAGCCGACCCACAGGACTAAACTAGGGCATTGGCCTTGTCCTACCCTTCTTTAACCTAATTCGCCAAGATTGCTCAGTCAGATGAACTTACTGCAGTGACAAGGGACAAACTCTCCATATTTGGCAGGCAACAAAGTTAGAGGTGCATGGCAAACAACCCCCACTGTTCTGTGCGGTGAGCCAGGCGGCGTTGCCTTCCGCTCAGTTCCTGTGTATTGATGCTGTGGACGATCTGAGTCGAGGTCTACGAGAAAGACAGGCCACGGCGCGCACGTCACGAAGGTAGTCCTGTGCTCGCTCAAATCAGCAGACAAACTAAGTTTCTACAGCTGTTAACTCATAACTAGGCGTGTCCGCACAAACGAAAACTGAATCTTCTGCTGGAATCCGCTATTATGGAATCTTACTGTTATTAGTCCTAGAATGATGGGATTTCCAGGGCCCTACTTATAATTTGTTACGGCTGTACTGGCGTACAATAAAATAAAATCATGCTAAAATGATTATCAGTTGCATAAGGTACCACTTCCAGCATGTAATGAGTACTGTTAAGCAGAAGAGACTAAATGCTATAAACAACCAGTTATACCATTTATATCGAGTATTAATCTTAAATTAAATTTTGCTGTAGTACTGTTAATCAATAAGACTTCATAATAGCAGATTCCAGTGGAAGATGCAATTCTCGTTAGTACTTACACGGCCAGCTGCGAGTTAACAGGTTTAGAAACGCATTTTGTCTTCTGAGCTTATCGAGCGAGCGAGTTCAGGACTACCTTCGTGACGTACGCGCCGTGGCCTGTCTTTCTCGTGGGCCTCGATCTGAGTTCAGTGACGTCACGCCAGTGCCCGTCTCCACCCATGACGGGCTCGGCGGGTACGCGTCAATCAAAGCGTCATTATCCCCAGTCATAATGCTTTTCGGATTCTCGGCGTCCCTCCTCTTCCAAACTTGTACCTGCTCAATGGGCCAGTTAGCAGTTATGTCCCGATAGTCATTTTGTGCATGTTCGATGTGACTGACCGCATGTAGATGCCGTGTGTAGGGTATGCCGCAAAGCAGGCCATTTGGCAACAGTTTGTAACAGTAGGCAAGCCGCAGGACTGTCATCAGAGGCTACAGTGTTTTCCCTGGTCTTGGAGGTTGTCCTGATGCACCAAAAGCGTCGCCCATTTATTTTATTGACGTTAGTAGTACATGGATGACCGACAGACTTTCAGGTAGTCACGGGAGCGACGCTTAGCCTCGTTAATTTAGATATGTAAAAGCCTTGGACTCCCCTGCGTTGCAACGGCCACTAAGCAGCGTTGTGTCTTATAGTAAACGGTGTATTCTTGTGAGGCGACAGTTCTCTGTTTCTGCACGTTATGAGAATGTGGAATGGCAACTTACGTTTTTAGTGGTTAATTCACCACAGACCCAGAATATTTTTGAATTAGATGCCTCTTCTGTTTTTGGTTTCCAGATAATAGACAAAGTACATTTAGTGTCTCATTCCTTCCCTTTCCAAGGTCTCGAGTCTTTAGAACCGTCATGCGACCAGTTGTTTGAGAATACCTTGGGCGGGCAGAAAATTTTGATACACACGTCTTCCTTAAGCCCTCTGCAACACCTAAATTTTGTTGCCTCCACCCTGTTCACTTCAAAGTGCACGACAAGGTCAAGCCCGAATTGCACCGTTGACAGGACCTCGGCGCTGTTTCTTGTATTTCGTTGAGTCGGTGGGCCACCCCTTTGATGGTGATTCAGAAGCCGGACGGTGCCGTGCGCCCCTCTGGCGATTTCAAATAGATGGCCGACGTACAGTGTGTATCACAGACTCGTATCCAGTTCCGCAGCCAGACGGGATGTTGGAGAAGTTGTAAGGGGAAACTATTTTTAATGCCTCGACTTGCTCGAAGCATGCCTGCAGTTGCCGCTGGATGCAATTCTTGGAGTCACTTAGTGCTCAACACCCCATTTGTGCTTTATCAGTTTAATCTCTCGCCTTTTGCAATTTCGTCTGCGCCTGAAATTTATCAGCAATATTTGGAGCAGTTGATACAGGGCTTTCCTTGTTCCATAAGGGAGTTATTGGAATAGCCCCTCTCAATCTTATCAATTTGATTGACTACTTAATTAAATTGATCAATTACTTAACGCCTCCCCTCTGGTACCCTCCCACCCCAGAAATCGACGGGAGAAAGACTCAGTTGATCTGTCATTTGGACGGAATTCGATTACAGTTTATGGAATATTGCTTAAACAATTTAGACAATGTATAGATTATTGCTTAATTATTTATGGCAGTGTATGGAATATAGTTTATGTATTTAGTTAAAGACTTCGTCAGGAGATTGATTGCAATGTATGGAATATTGTTTAAACAAGTTAGACAATGTATGGAATATAGTTTATTGAAACAAATTATGGGAATCAAACCAGTGTATGGAATACATCGAAATTGTTGGCTCTTTGGTGGAGAGGAGGGATCTCGTAACAGGAAATTCGAGGGTATATTGTTTATTTATAAAAAATTAAGTTTTGGGTGTTGTATTTCTCTTGCTCATCATTCTCTGCTGTTTGGAAAGATGTAGGTCTTGTAAGAAGTAATTACATGGGGGCAAACATGTTGCATGACCTAATGTTCGGCACTATACTCTGTGCATATTAACCCTATGTTGGGCCCTTTGTAAGCACTTAACCTATTGTTTTGTTAAGTGGTTTTCCATGTCAACCCCCAACCCCTTAAACTATTGTACCGCCTTTGATATCCAATTAAGTAATTAATTATGTCCTCCCACCATTTTCTGGTACACTTTTCGAATTTCACACGCTTTTGAACGCCATTTCTAGTGCACTCTTCTTTTATATGAAAAATTATGCAAATTAACCTAGTGTTCTGCATTAACCTGCTGTTCTGCTCCATGTCACCCACCCACCCACGCACTCCCCTGAACTATTGTACTGCTAACACCACGTTGATATAAAAATTTCATGCAAATTAATTATGCCAATTAATAATAATTCCCGCCACCCGACGCCGACGCCGCCAACTGCGCACATACACTTTCCAGGGCCAAACGGATGCAAGCCACCGCTGGAGAGACGAACGCCGGGGCGTGACCCACTGCTCTCATGCCACTGCCATCTGCAGCCAGAGGTGAAATTCAGGTCTATTTTCTGGCATACAGTTAGAATTATTCGAGTGTTATACTGACGTCACATGCCTTCGTAAATAACAGCCAAATCACCCTCTGGACGCGCTAGTGACCCTAACGGGACATGCGAAATGTGTATAGCTGTGCACGTGTTTACCTGCCCAGCGTGGCTGACGCAATGTTGCAAAATGTTCGCATAGCTGCTAAAGATCGCAGGCGCAGCTAAAGGGTTCTCAGTGTTATACTGACGTCTCATGGCTATCTAAATAATAGCCAAGTCTACCTCTTGGAAATCGGCGCTTACTGAATTTACCCGCCAAATTACTGATGCTGACAGTGTGGAAGCATCGTTTGCCTTTTTCTTTCTGCAGTTGAGACTTCCAGCGGCAAAACTATTTTGATCAGATGGCCATATTGCACTGACAGTGAAATATTGCACTGACAGTGAAACCCTGCAAAAGTGGCCTACAGATCGTCATATATGGAAAGACACTTGCTCAATTATACTGCTCTGCCATGGAGTACGGAAGCTAGAATATTTCAGCGTGAAACTGACCTCCATATACCACATCAGTGTAGTAAACACACAATTCGTATTCTACGCCATACAAAATCGCCCCTTTTGCGTCATGCATATAGCTATCAACTGCCAGACACTCGTACATACACCGCGAAGACAGACAGCATAAGCACATGCACCGTCTACGCTCCTCACAGCACTAGATATTTCCCATGAGGTCGGGCGGTCATCCACCGCAGCCGACAGTCACCAGTCATCTGCTCCTGACATATGACCAGAGTGCCCTCAGAGGACCCAAGTCACTCTCCAAACCATTGAACAAAGTCGGGCTCATTTCCCCTCGGCACAGAGGCGTTAATGTTTCTGGCCCTGACCTGCTTGCTTGCTTTCTACACCCATCTCCAGACTCTGGGATTACAAGAACATTATCTTCACATGGTTTACCAGAATATTATACTATTTGCGCGATACTTGTCGATATCAAGCACACAGTAATATCGCCTGCATAGCAGTATCACTCGCACACTATAATTCCGAAGACACAGACTCGAAATTATTTCTCTGGTTCAAAATGATTCAAATGGCTCTGAGCACTATGGGACTTAACTTCTGAGGTCATCAGTCCCCTAGAACTTAGAACTACTTAAACCTAACTAACCTAAAGACATCACACACATCCATGCCCAAGGGAGGATTCGAACCTGTGACCGTAGTGGTCGCGCGGTTCCAGACTGTAGCGCCTAAAACCGCTCGGCCACCCCAGCCGACTAATTATTTCTCTCGATACTCGAAACTTTTGCGAGGTGGAGCGTGCTGTAAACCATTGAGTAAGTAGAAACTTATGTCTGCAATGACCTATACGTCAAAACTCGAAAAAAGAAATAGAGAAAACTGATATTTCCACTCGTGAATACAGATCCCGGAGATGTAACAGAACCAAATCATTCTTACAATTTACAAAGTCAACTAAGGTGTTTCTCATGTCTAGAGAACCAGCAAACGTGTCTTACACCGGTCTTACACCTGCTTGATCTACACACCACAAACGATGCCCCCTCAACCAAATAAAGGCGCTAAATGTGCAGAAACAGTCAACCGGACAATTTACATAAGAGCGAATAATGGTCTAGCGCAAACACATGTCCATATTGAATCTTCTCAAATTTCCACGCGATCACGAGAACTATCCAACACGCACTAAGTATTAGTTCGCTACTCGGCTGTCTAGACACAGTTAAGTCAGCTACATTCCTGCATCCCAACAGACCTCTCCATTCGGACAGCTCCTACCGTTAGCCGGAAACGTGAATCATTCCCGCCACAGGCTACCGGCGCAGACAGAATGATCCTAGGAATCCGGCCACATATATATTTTATCACTGTACTTACAATTAAATATTATCATCGTGGTCTGTGTGTGTATTAAGTCAATTGGGCTGTGGACCTCGTGGTGAACACAGGGGTGCCCCAATTTTGGATTACGGTATTTGCGTCATCACCTGACCTCATCAGAGCGTCCTGTGCTGGTGCCGATGTGTACTAGGCCAGTTGGGCTCTGGACTGGATGAAGACTATGTGTCCTATCGTAAAACTCTTTCCGTATTTGACGATATGTATGGTAGTTTGTATGATTAAATTGCCAGTGCAATATGGCGATCTGTGTAAAATAATGGCTAAAATCTCGTCTGCAGAAGGAAAAAAGGCGGACGATGCTTCGATATCGGCGGCATCAGTAACTCGGCGAGTAAATTCGATAACAGCCAATCATAATGCTCCATTCATTCACATCCTTTGTACTGGGATGTAGGAGCATCTACATAGCGGTGAGAACATTTACGTATGTTAAGAGCAGGAAGGGTAGCATATGATGTAGTGGATACCACGTTAGGTCCGCGAGGAAGACTGTATTCGACGTTATTGTGCGTTATTTTCGCAAAGAGGTTCTTTTCGGGCAAGAATTTCCGTGCATACAAGCTGAGACAACACGAAAACTCCTACAAAAGCGCAGGTTAAGTGTTTCTGGGGGACTATGCAATTTACTTGAGTTCGACTTGGTTATTATTTTATACAGCAATGTGGCTTCAGTATAACAGTGAGAACATTGCCAGATGCGCTTGCAATGGTAAGTAGCTACGTGCGGCGAAGTGTCAACCACACGTCAGGCATGGTCCGTTAGAATCACTAAGGAGAAAGCAGCTTGTGCTATTCTAGAATGGATTTCTGCAGCGTCTTCGCCGGACCACAGTTAGAACGAGGGTAGCGACGAACCCACGCGTGCGGCCAAGCTTGGAGCGTCTGCGGTCTGTAAATAAGTCTTCGCTCCCGTCCGATCGCGTCATGAACGGCGCCAAGATGCAACTATCACCTGCGTTCGGCGGCGGCTCGCGACTGCGACAGCGCGCGCGTCCCTGACCGGTCACGCCAGGACCTGCGTCTAGGTGAACACGTATTTGGACAGGAATTTCTCATAAATCAAGTATGAAAGGGATGTGGCCGCCTCGTGCTTGTGGAACCGGAGCAGGGGCCTGTGCGTGGTTTGACAACTGACAGCTGCGTCACTTCGCAATCCGGTGAACAGGATGTGTGTGTGTGTGTGTGTGTGTGTGTGTGTGTGTGTGTGTGTGGTTGGGGAAGGGGGGGGGTGCTTGCACGCGTTGTTTGCATTATTTTGCGGGTGGGCCTGTAGGCGGTGCCATGCGCTATTTGTACAGTTTACGAGTACTGAGCGTGTCTACACATCACTGTGCTGCATTATTTAGGAGTAGTCTGCAAGTGTGTACTGAAATTATTTCATTAATTTAGGAGTTGTTTGCGTGTCTGGAGAGCGTTATTTCGATGTAGTTTGCGTAGTTTGCAGGTCTGTGGACTGTGTGAGATGGCCCCAAGCATGTGAGAGTGTGCGTTTTGTATCAGTGTGATAAATATACTCCATCCCTAACTAAAACGTTAAAAAATAGAGTGCACTTCTGTCCCCAGCAGCCCAGAGCAGCCTGAGTCATTTTCGCGCCATTTTCCCTCTACAGACCACCATCTGGGGTTCTGTGACGCAGAATCACGTGACTAATGCCGTAGCCAATAAGAGTGCAGCATTCTAGGGGTGGGGGATGCTACTTCATGAATGAACGCTGCGCTCCTAGTGGGAAAATGTAAAAATTGTCATTTGATAATTGAATATCCAAATCGTACAATCATTTATGGAATATGATTAAAATTGAATTGGAATTAAGTACTTAGGTAATTGATACATTAGATGTGTGATGTGGGTATCACATGTATTCAGTTACACTCACTAGCATACTTCCAGAAGACTATCTGTGGTGCCTGCTGGCTCTACACGCGTAGCATACCCTGTTATATACGTGTGAGAGAGAAGGCCTTACAGCATTTATCTCTCTCAGTGCTTGACTACAGGGGTGACATGTGTTTGACGTACTGTGAGCGACAATCTTGGATTACGTAATGGGATCGTGCAGTGGCTGTGTCCTAGAGCACATGGCGAACAAAATATATGCAGCCATGTTGAATAATGGTACTTGTGCCATCAGCTGACGTCACGGTAGCGCCCTCTGGTGCTGGCAATATGTACTAGGCCATGTGGCGAACAAAATGTATGCTGCCATCTTGAATAACGTTACTTGCGTCATCACCTGATGTCACAGTAGCGCCCTCTGGCAGTGGCGATATGTACTAAGTCAGTTGGAATCCGGATCTTGTGGTGAACACACTGGGTGCCGCCATCTTGGATTACGTCATAGATGAGAGCGCCCTCTGGTGGTGACGCTGTGTACTATATCAATTGGGCTCTGGACCTTGTGGTGACACACTGGGTGCCGCCATCTTGGATTACGGTACTTACATCATTACCTGACTTCATGAGAGCATCCCCTGCTGGTGGCGATGTGTACTAGGCCAGTTGGGCTCTGGACCCAGTGGCAAACACATCTGCATGAAATTGTTTAAATAATAAAGACAAGTCCATTTTTCCCACAAACCCTTAGCAGAATGAAGTGGCGGTTAGGCGAGTGAGGTTAGTACAAGTGTCCTTTGTTTTGGGCCATTTTTGTTCCTTAGCAGTGAAACTCCAAGTGAGCTTTGTTTACCGCCAGTTTGTAGGAGGAAGTGGCGGTCGGTTGACTTAGGTTGGTGAAGGTAGCCCAAGTGAGCTATCTTCCCGCGATTTTCTTTGCTTAGTAGAGATAACCGAGGTGTGGTGCATTATCCTCTTTGAGTTTGAACTTCCCGCCATTTTTGTGGGGGAAGGGGGTGTGGCACTTTCCTGCCAAAATTCAAACTTCCCGCCAAAGTCCGCCATCTTGGATAACGGTACTTGCGTCATCGCCTGACGTCATGACCTCCATCTTGGATGACGTCATCGCCACCATCTAGGATAATGGTACTTTGTGCTTATGCCGCTCTTGTCCCAATACCTAACCCATCTACTGCATCCATCGCACTGTGGTAGGAGTCATATGAAGGATTTGGTACATCGTCAAGTATACTGAGTGGCGACTGATCACACTATTGAACACCTTATACAGGCTTGTGAGGTCTGTGCACGAAACAAGGCGATGTACTGGGTGGCGCCAGTTAACAGGTACAGGCCAACGGAACATTTGCATGGTGCCCGCCACGTGGCCTTTTGTATTTGTTTCATCCTGAGTGGCATGCCTCAAACATAGTCCCGCCGAGTTTTCCTCATGTGGCTGCCTGGTCTTCCAGCTCGCAGCAGGAGTGCCTGCCAGGTGGAGTAGTGGCTCACAAAGGTCGGCAGTTGTTTGTGGTGGATGTTGGTCGGGTTCAGCAGATTTATAGTTCCAATCAGTTGCAGCCACGACCTGTTGAACCTTCTACACTCCCATCTAAAAGCCAGGCAGGCGATGGGACGGGTCGCGTCATTGTTCCAAATGGCGACTCTCAATCGTGGCGACTTGCTCCCTCACTGCCACCCCCATCACGCCTCCACCGTCCTATCTACTCAGAAGCCACAGCCACAGCCACAGCCAAAGTCCAGCTGCAGTGCCTCTTAATAGTTTAATAAGACATACATTTAAGACTACATAGTAACTAAGACCCCGGAAAATCTGGAATGGAGTGCACTGATATAGATGCCTCTTAATATTTTTGTAATGAAAGTTCTCGAAAAAACAGACAGAAATGAGAAAATGTGACATCCAGGTAACTGTTTGTACATATACTCAATTATGGAGTACTCATCCGCTGGTTTGGTGTAATTATAAGTAGCAGTGGCAGCATTTATCGAACGAATTTACAATGGATCATAACAGATGAATATGCTCATACAAAAATGTAACACGGATGCTCTGAGAACCCAAATGAGGAAGTATGGAAGGGATGAGAAACCTCTGTAGCCCTGTGAAACTGCTAGAAGAAGACATAGCTGTATACAGGGAGGTGCTATCGCTAGAAACTTTTAGTGACACAGAGACGAACTCGTCTGACTGGAACACGTTAACAAGACGACTAAGTTACTTGTTGAAATATTGTGAGAAAAGTGGAATCGTTTACACAGAAATATTAAAACATACTGTGAGCCAACCATGCCAAGAAAATGTCATAAATCACGTCGCTCATGTCATCATTGTGAACACACGAGTCAAATAAAAAAAGATCTCGGAAACCGCCTATGGGGAAGTATGGAAGAACTACTTGAACTGAAAACAAATGATTACATTAGTCCGCCGAATATGAATCTGTAAACGTGATATCGGATGTTTCCATAGGATTTTGAAATCATTTCTGTCGAATAACAGTGTGACTACTTTAATTACATCACTATCGAGAGATGTGTATCTCATGGAAACACCGTAGCGATGTGTGTCGTCGAAAGGCAATGTCATACTGCATGCGGACGAACATAGTAGATGCAGAGACGTATGTCACCCGTCTCTGGAAGGACACATGCTGTCGTTAGCACACTACCATAATAGATATGAGATCATATGTCATACATATTAATAGAACGGGATCTTTAGAGGTTAAAACTTGCGTAAGTCTCAAAAAATCTTATGACGTGTGGTCTGAAACACTCAAATGTTATTTCTCTATTGTGTACGGTGTACAGAATGAGTCTGGGACAGACTAAAACCACTATGTTTGAAACGTTGTAAGTCTTTAGTCGCCGGCCGCCTTGGACGAGCGGTTCTAGACGCTTCAGTCCGAAACCGCGCGACTGCTACGGTCGCAGGTTCGGATCCTGCCTCAGGCATGGATGTGTGTGATGTCCTTAAGTTAGTTAGGTTTAAGTAGTCCTAAGTTCTAGGGGACTGATGACCTCAGATGTTAAGTCCCATAGTGCTTAGAGCCATTTGAACCATACGTGGTTCAAGGACGAAAGATCATCTGCTAAAAGTAATATAGGATTACTGACTAAATTTAGGACTGTATTAAAGAAGAATATGAACAGTCTGTGCCATGGAAGAGACAGCAAGCTAGAACTTTGTTAAAAAGAGTGCAATCCATACACACTCTCTGGACGGGATCGTACGGTAGAGTGGCACTCCGACAGATTAGTATGACGCAGTTCCGTGATGGAAAAGTACCCACTTGAGTTAGTGTGGTGGGACAATTTCCGTACGGGATCGTATAGCGCATCACACCACAGATCGCTTAAATGATTCTCGATCACAACAGTATATTCTTCTGCTGCGTGGCCCTGGCAAAGCTCACTTAGCTGCTACACCACTTTCCCAATTTCCCTAGGATCTGACATATCTTCGTACCTCGCAGAATACTGCTTCCTTCCCATTAACATGCTGTGGCTTCCCCATTTGTGAAAGCTGTAACGCTTTGGGCCAGGTATCAGTCGATGCACTATGTAATCTGGTCTTTTGTACAGCACTGGTTCACAGACTGCTGGGTATCGATCTCTTCAATTGAGGTTTTTACGCTCGACTTTAGCAAATAACACTTGTCGTTAAAATGACAATCCTATATATATATATATACCATCTGTGATACCTCCTCGTACTTAATATAATAGTCGACTTACATTCTCCCGATTAGCAACGTCTGTTGACATATCATAATTACTACCATATTTGAAAATACGCAGTAATCCAATAGACTTCGAAGTAATTTAAATCACAGTAACATTCAGCCTAGACTGATAATGACCAAAACTCGTAAATTACCATCTAAATTACTACATAATAGAAATTGAACTGGCGAAACACAGTATTTGGAAAATTACTTGTTACAAAAAGAAGTAAATACCTTTTTTGAGAATTTATATTTCATAAGGAAGCTTATTAGGAGACGAAGTATTCGGAATACGTTTCATATTTCGTCAAACTTGCAGGATTGAGTTAATATTGAAATACGAAACATTCATTGTTGCTTCGCAATTCTAAACTGCAACACACATTCCAATTATAAAATTGTTAGTACTGTTATTCCTTTTGTATTTTTGCACCAGTAAAATAATGCAAAGCACTCAAACAAACCTCTCCCAGAGAAATACATGCTTTAAAACATAAATCTGCTTAGCCGACTTCCAGAATAAATTCTGGATTCAGATAACCTGCACTTGTAAATGCAAAAACTATAAATTATATTTCCACATAAAAACGATGGTTGTTTAAATACTGAAACAGTTCGTAGAAAGTGCGATCGCCGGCCGGAGTTGCCGTGCGGTTCTAGGCGCTGCAGTCTGAAATCGAGCGACCGCTGCGGTCGCAGGTTCGAATCCTGCCTCGGGCATGGATGTGTGTGATGTCCTTAGGTTAGTTAGGTTTAATTAGTTCTAAGTTCTAGGCGACTGATGACCTCAGAAGTTAAGTCGCATAGTGCTCAGAGCCATTTGAACCATTTGAAAGTAGGATCATCTAATACGTCTTTATCATAAATGTTGTACTTTTCAGTTTTCCTGTGTAAGGATATCAGAATGTAAGCATCTAACTGACACGAAATGTTTTCGTCATTATATGTGAAGCTGTTTAGATTTGTTAATCAGCAGACGTGAATGAAATTTCCTCTGTGTATTGATGTACTCGCAACATTTTTATGGCTTCAAATAGTTCAAATGGCTCTGAGCACTATGGGACTCAACTTCTGAGGTCATTAGGCCCCTAGAACTTAGAACTAGTTAAACCTAACTAACCTAAGGACATCACACACATCCATGCCCGAGGCAGGATTCGAGCCTGCGACCGTAGCGGTCTCGCGGTTCCAGACTGCAGCGCCTAGAACCGCACGGTGTTATGTCTTGTGGGATGTATGACACACTGTGTAAAAGTTAAACTACGAATGAACAAATGGATGTTTGCAACAAAACTTACAGCCAGTGTTATTTAAAAGCCTGCAGAGAACATTAAACATTTTCTGTACACCATAGGTGTCGACCTAGGGAAAACTCACAATGTAATTTCAACTTGGAGAAGATCAACAAGACACAAGATGAGAGAAGTTTCATTCGGATCTTTTGGTCATTCTTGTAAATTCTCAGCTTGTTATACTGACCTTTCATATAACGTGAGTGCATGTACAGACTCTTGGCGAGGATGTCGAAGGCCTTTTCAAAGGGCACGAGCTGAGTATTCACATCTCTGACCACTTAAATGGTTATCGATATTAGAGCTATTCGACGACATTTCAACGAAAATGATAATGGGCAAGAGCAGTGAATTTGTGAGTCGCATGAACTTGTGCGTCGTAGCGCTGCAGCCAGCTGCGAGGCGCCCATTGTTCGACTCTACGGCCGTAAACTGTTTCAGGAGGCGAGCGTTTCAATAAACGCTTTATACTCGTCGTAATCTTCGTGACGCTGGACGTTTCCGCTATAATTTCGCCTTGATACCCGTGAGTTCAGGCACGTACACATTCAGCGTGTGGCTCGAGAACACTCTCCGTGTCCAGGAGTATGTTTTCACATTCTTGGCGCCCGTTCATTGCTTCTGTGTCGTGATATTTCAACGCCGTTCTTCGTATGAAATCTTCCACTAAAATTAGATATGCAGAACCTTCGCTGGTAACGATAATCCATATTGCCAACTAGAGGGTGAAACATTACAGATGCAAGTTCATTTATTTTATTTCTGCGTTTTGCTTGCTGGTCATCATGGCCTATGGCCACGTGCATGCAAGGCGGGCACTGCTCTCGGGCGGCACTTCCAGGCAAGGGTGAGGGATGGGGAAGGGCGGCAAATTCGGCCGACTTATGTTCAGACTCATATTAATGTGTGCATATCTGCATGCCACAGTTATTATTGTTTCCATTTTCTCATAATAATGCAATGTATTTCTAACTGTTGGAATTAAAATACAAAACACCTGCAGATTCGAACCACTTGAGCAACAGCAGGTACTTGCGAAGGGACTTCCCCATGGGGGTTGGAACACTTGCACAGAGTGACATTTGCGTGGTGTGTCACTTGCATGGAGCCTGCGACTCTTGCCGGGCTAAATGGCCTTTCACTGGTACAGGCACACTAAGAAAGGATCCTTTATTGTATGATTATATGATAGCGGAACAAACACTGGTAGCAGTTACTTCTGTAAAATATCTGGGAGTATGCGTACGGAACGATTTGAAGTGGAATGATCATATAAAACTAATTGTTGGTAAGGCGGGTACCAGGTTGAGATTCATTGGGAGAGTGCTTAGAAAATGTAGTCCATCAACAAAGGAGGTGGCTTACAAAACACTCGTTCGACCTATACTTGAGTATTGCTCATCAGTGTGGGATCCGTACCAGGTCGGGTTGACGGAGGAGATAGAGAAGATCCAAAGAAGAGCGGCGCGTTTCGTCACTGGGTTATTTGGTAACCTTGATAGCGTTACGGAGATGTTTAATAAACTCAAGTGGCAGACTCTGCAAGAGAGGCGCTCTGCATCGCGGTGTAGCTTGCTCGCCAGGTTTCGAGAGGGTGCGTTTCTGGATGAGGTATCGAATATATTGCTTCCCCCTACTTATACTTCCCGAGGAGATCACGAATGTAAAATTAGAGAGATTAGAGCGCGCACGGAGGCTTTCAGACAGTCGTTCTTCCCGCGAACCATACGCGACTGGAACAGGAAAGGGAGGTAATGACAGTGGCACGTAAAGTGCCCTCCGCCACACACCGTTGGGTGGCTTGCGGAGTATCAATGTAGATGTAGATGTAGATGTAGAAGCCTAGCACTTCGGCACAGCTGCTGACGCGAGCTGGCTCGCGCACACACCAGCGCAGTCAGCAACCACATGTCGCTTCAGGGTGGCTCACTAACGCATTTCGTGAAAATTCATTTTTAAGACTGTTGTATTAATGAGAACTGACAATGAAATTCAGTATAATGAGAACTGATTGTGAAATTCAATATCTCTTAAAATTTTGATGATGCAAAGAACGAGGGGCAGCTAAGTAAGAAACATGGTATTTGTTATGACTATTGCAGTCTTTTGGTGACTGCCTTTCTAGGACGAAATTTAAATTGACAAATTTATATTTCGTTACAATTTTGTTTAAACGTTAAACCTAAAAACACAGAATGTCAATGAATATTACTTATTCTTTTCACTAAAGTATCAACATTTCGTACGACTTTTCGACTAATGCTAATTCGAAGACAAGCTCTTAAGCTGAAGTCTGCCAGTGAGCTTCTGTGGATGGCTTTTGTTCTCTTCATTGCGAAAAAAAAGCGGCATGTACATTTAAGTCTAAACATAAACATAATCATGGCTGCAGACTTGTGAAGTGAAAAGTTACAGTGAGGAAACAGAAATCTAGGAGACTAATTTTGCTGTGAAACTTATCACGCAAACGTCACACAGTAGGTATATAAGTTCTAACTGTAGACGAGTTTCCACACCGTCAACATAGACCGAAAATCAACGTAACTGCGCAACCTTTTGCAAGCTGAAAAGCAATATGGTAACTTGAACTAACTGCAGATTCATTCACTGAGTGTTCCTCCTGAAAACAATAATGTATTGGCATAGTGAAAATGTTGGGAAAATTACTGAGACGTTTGTTTCTCTAATACAATATGAGGAATACTTTCTTCAGTCATATTGCCTAAATGCGGAGGACTTTTTTTTCACATCAGCTTCTCGCTGTTCATCTTCCAAGTGACCATAAACTTTTCCATGGAATCTATTGTAATGTTGTTGTAAACTGAATTTTTTCCTTGTGTTCAAAGTCTTGAAGCACATTAATAGAACACTAAGCGTATTAAGACACCATCACATACAGTAAACATATAGACTTGATATCCTGCACTGATACGTTGATGTTGATGTGCCTGACCGGTTTTAAATTTCTAAACCGACCATCATACTACTTCTCATCCCTTTGAAAACAACTACCCTCCATTTTAAGCGGAGACTTCAGCCTAAAACTTCAATTTTTAAACAAAATTAGTGGCTAGTTCACATCTTTAAAGTGTTCACTCTTAGATCCCAAAACGATTTGGCAGTATTGCAAGATTTCCAGGAAAACTGAAACGAAACAGTTGGGAACTAGTCACTGCGAATCAATTGCTTTGCAAGCTCCAAGGAAACAGGGATTGGCTTACAATCAAATATTCCTAACACTGCACCTCCTCAAGAAGAATTTTTAATTAGAAATTTTTAATTAGAAAATTAAGGATATAGGCTACCCTAATCTTGAATTTACAAGAAGCAGCCTCCTATAAGCAGGAAGGGAAAACGTTATGGTGATGATGATTTTTAATGCGTACGTGTCCGGAGTGAAAGTGAAGAACAATTACGTGATCTGCTGAATGGAATGAACAGTTTAATGAGTACAGAATATGGACCGAGGGTAAATCGAAGAGAGACGAAAGTAATGAGAAATAGCAGAAATGAGAACAGCGAGAAACGTAACATCAGGATTGATGGTCACGAAGTAGACGAAGTTAAGGAATTCTGATATCTAGCCAGCAAAATAACCAATGCCGGACGGAGCAAGAAGGATATCAAAAGAAGACTAGCACTGGCAAAAAGTACATTCCTGGCCAATAAGTCTACTAGTATCAAAAATAGGCCTTAATTTGAGGAAGAAATTTCTGAGGATGTGCATCTGCAACACAGCATCGTATGGTAGTGAAACATGGACTGTAGGAAAACCTGAACAGAAGAGAATCGAAGCATTTGAGATGTGGTGCTACAAATGAATGTTGAAAATTACATGGTCTGATAGGGGAAGGAATGAGGAGGTTTTACGCAGAATCGGCGAGGAAAGGAATATGTGGAAAACACTGACAAGAAGGAGGGACAGGATGATAAGGCATATGTTAAGACATCAGAGAATGATTTCCATGGTACTAGAGGGAGCTGCAGAGGGCAAAAACTGCAGAGGAAGACAGAGATTGGAATACATGAAGCGAATAATTGAAGACATATGTTGCAAGTGCTATTTTGAGATGAAGAGGTTGGCACAGGAGAGAGAATCTTGGCGGGCCGCATCAAACTGATGACTAAATGTCTCTTATAATAACATTAATTTTTTGATAAAATGAAATGTTAAAATCAGTTTTACCGCAAATTTCTTTCTCTAAGCTCAGTGTCAACTTTTTTGTCATAAATATTAACCAACCTGAACGAAATTTTTGCAGGAAGTAGTCTTGATGTGTTTCCATACTTCTATGCATTAATATTATCGAAAATCTAATTTATCATCACATTTATGTACCAGTAATTACAGATCATTTAAAGCTGAAATTTGAAATAAACACTGAAAACAGATTATTAATATTTCTCATAAAATGAATGCACGAAACCGTTGAACTATGTCTCGTGAATGTACCTACAAAATCTGGCATGTGAAAATTGTGGTGTGGGTACCAAATGTTGAGTTTCGGGAATACCATTAAAATCATATTAAAAATTCGAAGCTCGAAAACGGTGAAGTTATGGACACCAAAACTGCATCTTTACATATTAGACAAGATTTTAAAATCTGGTTGCTGTTGCCAAAATAGAAGAAAAAGATAAATTTATGTGTGGGATCTGCCCGTAACTACTGCGCCGCATATACTGTATGTTCGTATCTAAGGATACGTCGAACCTGATTATGGTCATTCCTCTGAAGGCAGCACATTGTTTGCACTTCTCCTGTGCTACCAGTCTGCAAATTTTTCAAGTAATCTGACGTTTTCCTTGTCGTTGTAGCTCCTGTGCGTAGGCCACACAAGTCAGAAATGATTTGAAGTTTCCATCAGTCTGGAGTTCTATAAAGCCTTTGCAACTTTTTCGTCAGTCTTCATTGCTGACTCTTTTCTTTTTTCTTTCCCCATCAAAGCTTAAAATTAGCGGTCAAACTGATGGCAGTGGTATTCTGCATCTTCTCCAAGACTTTTCACTAATGAGTAAACACTCGGACGAATTTTTGAATTAACGTATTTATTCTTCGGTTCCATCCTTTTGAGGCGTTGTTAGTGCGGTGGCGCCTTCCACGGAAATTTCACATCTCTTTTGGTATAAGTTCGTTATCACGCCACTGATTCAAAAAATAGTCATAGAAGTCCTGAAGCTTTCGGTTTTCAGGCGTGCTGTCCTGAATACGCAGCCAGCCATCATGCAGCATTTCCCGGAAATATGTGCTAGAGCAGAACTCATTCTTATGAGACAGCATATTTCCTCGTTTTCCTCATAGGCTGGAACGAGGCCGCAACACTCAACTTGTTTCCACACACATTAATTAAAATGGCAATTGCAACTGGTAATCTCTGTTCCAGGAAACAATCTTCTAGCTGCTTGGACGATGGCAATTTCGAAGTCTATCATCTGAGATCCAAGGTCCGATACAGGCACGTTAGTTTTGATAGCTTTAAAAAACTTTCAGATTTTTTTCGATTTTTATTTGACAGTAAAGCGTAAACAACTGGAATGGTGTTTGTTTCCTCCCAAGAACTCTTATGGTCGGCAAGCAGTATAAACAACTGTCCAAACTGCTTGCTCGAACTCTTGAACATTCCGTCCAGAAAGAATGATTCGCAGTTTGATAAACAAGTTTTTCCATTTTCGCTGACAAACACCAGTATTCTGTCAAAAAATGGCTCTGAGCACTATGCAACTTAACTTCTGAGGTCATCAGTCGCCTAGAACTTAGAACTAATTAAACCTAACTAACCTAAGGACATCACACACATCCATGCCCGAGGCAGGATTCGAACCTGCGACCGTAGCGGTCGTTCGGTCCCAGACTGTAGCGCCTAGAACCTCACGGCCACTCCGGCCGGCCCCAGTATTCTGTCATTCGGTCCCCTGTTATCATCTGCAAGTAAAATATTGCTACCATAATTGGCTCTGAGCACTATGGGACTCAACTTCTGTGGTCATCAGTCCCCTAGAACTTAGAACTAATTAAACCTAACTAACCTAAGGACATCACACACATCAATTCCCGAGGCAGGATTCGAACCTGCGACCGTAGCAGCCGCGCGGTTCCTGACTGAGCGCCTAGAACCGCGAGACCACCGCGGCCGGCGCTACCATAATTCATCAGTAAATTATTTTCTTGGAAGAATATTCCTCTAGAACCGTGGGATCTTATATAGTTCCTATGTATTTTCCCCTAATGCAATGCACTTCTGTGTGATGGTAACGATGTTACTAAGTCGTAGCCTTGATTGAAGAACTGCGCTACTACTTCATTGTTAACAGATGAAACTGTAGCGTCCGTTTCTTTTGCTCGTTTCTTTACGCTGATAAAATGTTGTCACGCTCCATTTGCTGCTTCATCTGCAATACAAATGTGGCTACCTTCCCCCTAAAACTGTATTTTTTTTATATATAGTCTTTCTCTGCATTTATCTTTCGAAAGTTTTCACAACGCTGTGAAGTCAGTTCTTGTTTGTCTGTATAGTCCACTATACACTGATGCCCGTTGTAAATCAATAAAGGCTTCCCTTTGGTGGTCTCGGTGAACTCGGTTATTCAGCACTAAAACACGGAACACTACTTGCCAAATAAAGTATTTATCTCTGGGAGAAAGGCACACACACTATGAACATATGCAGGAAATGGGCTTTGGCCTACTCCAGGATACGTTGCAGGTAGCGACAGACAGGCTGGTGGTCTACTTCTGGAACACCTGTCCACTATCCATCGTGTCCTGGGCTCCATGAAAATGCAAACACATTCCCTCACCGTGCAAGTGTCACAAACTCTTCGCCATATTCCTCTATAGAAGAAGGAGAGCCGGCAGCCGTGTGTGTGTTACCCGCACAGGGGAGTCCCTGCGGCGTCTCGTCGTGTACGTTTCACTGACGAGATTTCGCACTTGGTTGGTTGATTCGGGGGGAGGAGACCAAACAGCGAGGTCATCGGTCCCATCGGATTAGGAGAGGATGGGGAAGGAAGTCGGCCGTGCCCTTTCAAAGGAATCATCCCGGCATTTGCCTGAAGTGATTTAGGGAAATCACGGAGAACCTAAAACAGAATGGCCGGGCGCGGGCTGAAACCGTCGGCCTCCCGAATGCGAGTCCAGTATGCTAACCACTGCGCCACCTCGCTCGGCCCCTTGCACGCTGGACAAGTCGCATATTGATCGTTGGTTGTTTATCGATATGACCTTTCCCAGCAACTGTGATGTAACTCCTTTCTCAGTGCCAGTGCTTAATCCTTCATCATCTAGTTAACTAACGGTATAAGCTTGCTGCCGATGATTATTTTTATAGTCTTACACAAGTAGAGAAAGAAGAACGAAAAAAGTAAGCACAGTTTTCTTTTTTAATTGTGCTAATTAGCAGTACTAAATAGTCCCTGTTTAGCACTTTTGCCTATTGTTAGCAATACCTATACGTCCTATTACTCTTTTAGGCATACGTAGTTAGCTGCGCGGAGTACCTATCCTAATAGGTTGGGTGCGGCTTACGAGTCAGATTAAAAATTAAATTTCGCTGAAAGTTAAGGGAAACTTTATTTGAATTAACTAATCAGTATAAAACTGTTATTTTTCTTTTCTAAATATCATTCACAGGGATAATATCTTTAAAATTGATGCTAATTGGGATACGGTCTGTCATTTTCGCCGTAATAAATCACGGTTTCGTCGAAGTAATTTTACATGTCAATAGCACGACTAATTTTATAAGAATTGTATAAAAAATAATGTTCATAAGTTGAAGTAAAGGCTGAAATATATGTATACAAATGATTGTAGGTACCGTATATAAGGAAAAAATACCGAGATAAGTTGTGGAAATTCAAGAAGCACCAATACTAAAGTTACTAGATGACCCATCTCTTGAAATAAGTCTTCTCGCTTTCTCTCTCTCTCTCTCGATCACACACACACACACACACACACACACACGCACGCACGCACAGTAATAATAATAATAATAATGTTGTTGTTGTTGTTGTGGTCTTCAGTCCTGAGACTGGTTTGACGCAGCTCTCCATGCTACTCTATCCTGTGCAAGCTTTTTCATCTCCCAGTACCTACTGCAACCTACATCCTTCTGAATCTGCTTAGTGTATTCATCTCTTGGTCTCCCTCTACGATTTTTACCCTCCACGCTGCCCTTCAATACTAAATTGGTGATCCCTTGATGCCTCAGAACATGTCCTACCAACCGATCCCTTCTTCTGGTCAAGTTGTGCCACAAACTTCTCTTCTCCCCAATCCTATTCAATACTTCCTCATTAGTTATGTGATCTACCCATCTAATCTTCAGCATTCTTCTGTAGCACCACATTTCGAAAGCTTCTATTCTCTTCTTGTCCAAACTATTTATCGTCCATGTTTCACTTCCATAATAATAATAATAATCTCATCTACGTCCGACTCAGGGTTGATAAAATGTGTAGTCAGTCTCCCTATTCGCTACCCATTCATGGCTCGAGTATATAACTGATTTTCTTGCTTAGGTCTGTTGTAGTATTGATGATGTAAATACACCGAATAGTTAGTTTGCGTGGGTGTTACTGAAATGTGTTTTGGGTTGGCAGGAGAGCCAACACCGTGTTACTAGAGGAAGCCGAAAGGCACGCGTTTTAGCTCACGCAGGCTGGCGTGAGGTCTGGAACAGGACAAGGAAATTAGAATTTAGAAAAAACGGACGTAGCTGGTGGAATACTTAACTTTAATCCATTAATGGTGAACGTCGCTCTTGACGGTACAAATTACAGTATCAATAGTAACTGGTACTGGCGCCTTGCTAGGTCGTAGCTGAAGGCTATGCTAACTATCGTCTCGGCAAATGAGAGCGTATTTTGTCAGTGAACCATCGCTAGCAAAGTCGGTTGTACAACTGGGGCGAGTGCTAGGAAGTCTCTCTAGACCTGTCGTGTGGCGGCGCTCGGTCTGCAATCACTGATAGTGGCGACACGCGGGTCCGACGTATACTAACGGACCGCGGCCGATTTAAAGGCTACCACCTAGCAAGTGTGGTGTCTGGCGGTGACACCACAAAATGATTCGTACGAGTGTAGACACGAACACAGTTAGTTGTGTAATAAAAGTCGTTGTTAAAAACCAATTTATTCAAAAGTTACATAAATCAAACACATTATTTTTTCCTAAAGCATTTTATTTTATGTCATAACGTGAGCAGGACATGTAAAATACAGTGAGGGTACAGCTGTAGTGTGAGGAGGTTACTTTGACAGCTGACTGCTACCGTGCTGCAAGGGAAGTACCGCTCGAAGGCAAAACCTAACTGTGGTGACCGCGCATAGCGCTTCGAACCAGAACGCACCCACTGCTCATCGACCATCTCATTTTATGCAATCTTACACGGTCCATTTGTAATATTTCTGGCTTTACAGCCATCATATTTAGCTACAAGAATCTCTTCCTGGAGCAGTTGAGAAGGCAGCAGTCGGAAAATGGCGTAACGTGGTGTGAGGTACCGAGGACACATACGGGTATCGTAAGAAAGACCGCCTAAATTGTGGTCCTTCTTCGCGGCTGGCTGCAGTTTTCGGAAGCAGCGCGCCAAAATGATAAACTGCTGTTATTACTATCAGAAAAACTAAAGCATCTCTCAATAGCAGGCTATCACTCCATTATTTCAAAAATGTTAGTTACCAGCAGAATAATAAACAATTGCTAAACGAAAAGGCATACAAAGCACTTCGAAGATCTTCCGAATGCGCCTAAAATGGATGGAGAGAGAAGTGTTTCGACTGTAAGATTAGAGCTGGTTCGGCAGTCTCGGAGGACAGATATGTTGTCTGCCGCGGTCGGTACTGTTTAAGAATTTAACTAAAAATCTCTTTTTTTACATGTAACTGAGAACTATTATGACAGTAATTCAGAAAACTCACAAGTCATTATTTCGTTTATTTCCTGATAAAGTGTGAAGAATCGAAATTAATTGTGATTCGTACAGTGGAACACAATTGTGCAGTTTCTCGTATTCTGCTAATAAAAATTGAGTGGTATCCCATATAGACAAACTAATTGAAAATATAATTATTTATACAATACCAGTTCATCGCTGTTTTACTACAGCCTCAAGGTAACGGACTAACGACCTATGTGTTGTTTTCTACGCAGGGGACAATAACCACAGCAGGCTGCATGTTAGTGAACATTATTCAGAACTTGTGCATCCCACTCAGGGCGGTGGAAGCAACGAGGCACCTCGCGTATACTGCAATCGCAGTACAAATGATATCAGTGACCATCTGTGGTAACACAGAGCAGGTATGAAGAAGGGAAATTTTCGAGGGCAGGAATTTATCATGCACACGATCCCTTGCGCTATCAATGTCTCTTTTCCACTTGCCATGCCGTCACATTAATGTAACCACTGCCTATGTTCGACGTCAACGTGCAAGAACGAGACCTCCCGGCCAACAATGCCATACGATCATTTAATTTCACTACTCATAGACGGCAGGTGGCAGCAATAGCATTGGAGGATGTACACTACTGGCCATTAAAATTGCTACACCAAGAAGAAATGCAGATGATAAACGGGAATTCATTGGACAAATATATTACACTAGAACTGACATGTGATTACATTTTCACGCAATTTGGATGCATAGATCCTGAGAAATCAGTACCCAGAACAACCACCTCTGGCCGTAATAACGGCCTTGATACGCCTGGGCATTGAGTCAAACAAAGCTTGGATGGCGTGTACAGGTACAGCTGCCCATGCACCTTCAACACGATACCACAGTTCATCAAGAGTAGTGACTGGCGTAATGTGACGAGCCAGTTGCTTGGCCACCATTGACCAGACGTTTTCAATCGGTGAGAGATCTGGAGAATGTGCTAAGCAGGGCAGCAGTCGAACATTTTCTGTATCGAGAAAGACCCGTACAGGACCTGCAACATGTGGTCGTGCATTATCCTGCTGAAATGTACGGTTTCGCAGGGATCGAATGAAGGGTAGAGCCACGGGTCGTAACACATCTGAAATGTAGCGTCCACTGTTCAAAGTGCCGTCAATGCGAACAAGAGGTGACCGAGACGTGTAACCAATGGCACCCCATACCATCACGCCGGGTGATACGCCAGTATGGCGATGACGAATACACGCTTCCAATGTGCGTTCACCGCGATGTCGCCAAACACGGATGCGACCATCATGATGCTGTAAACAGAACCTGGATTCAACCCAAAAAATGACGTTTTGCAATTCGTGCACCCAGGTTCGTCGTTGAGTATACCATCGCAGGCGCTTCTGTCTGTGATGCAGCATCAAGGGTAACCACAGCCACGGTCTCCGAGCTGATAGTCCATGCTGCTGCAAACGTCGTCGAACTGTTCGTGCAGATGGTTGTTGTCTTGCAAACGCCCCCATCTGTTGACTCAGGGATCGAGACGTGGCTGCACGATCCGTTACAGCCATGCGGATAAGATGCTTTCCATCTCGACTGCTAGTGATACGAGGCCGTTGGGATCCAGCACGGCGTTCCGTATTAGCCTCCTGAACCCACTGATTCCATATTCTGCTAACAGTCATTGGATCTCGACCAACGCGAGCAGCAATGTCGCGATACGGAAAACTGCAATCGCGACAGGCTACAATCCGACCTTTATCAAAGTCGAAAACGTGATGGTACGCAATTGTCCTCCTTACACGAGGCATCACAACAACGTTTCACCAGGCAGCGATGGTCAACTGCTGTTTGTGTATGAGAAATCGGTTTGAAACTTTCCTCATGTCAGCACGTTGTAGGTGTCGCCACCGGCGCCAACCTTGTGTGAATGCTCTGAAAAGGTAACCATTTGCATATCACAGCATCTTCTTCCTGTCGGTTAAATTTCGCGTCTGTAGCACGTCATGTTCGTGGTGTAGCAATTTTAATGGCCAGTAGTGTATGAAACATGTCGGGGGGACGCCGGGAACAGTGCAGTCGTTGTCGTAATGCTGAAACGGAGTGGTTTATCTCACGTCCAAAAGGGCATGGTCATTAGCTTTCGGGCCAAGGGTGGAAGCATTTCGGAAACGGCTAAGTATGTAACCTGTTCGCGTGCCGCCGTGGTTCAAGTATAACGTGCATGGCAATATGGCGCTATCCAAAACGGGCGCCGAGACAACTGTGCTGCACCACAGGCCATAGATGACAGGGGTGAACGACGGCTGCAGAAATGTGTACGGGCGAATAGACGTGCAACTGTTGCGCAAAAGACCGACCAGATGAACCAAGGAGGTACCAACAGTATGTCCTCAATGAACGTTCAACGAACTTTGCTGCGTATGGGCCTCCACCCTTGATGCTCATCAAGTGCAGCAACCCAATTTGATTTGGTTCACTTTGTCACTCAAGTAATCACTTTGTTTATGTTATACAATATTTCACTTGTGCTGGGAACATCATCTACACTTTCTTCTTCAGCTTCATCGTCCTCATCCTCGGCTGCTTCACTACTTTCATTTCGAAGAGCATGTTATCTATGAGCTCCGAAATCGGTTCTTCTTTGTCGACGACCAGGCAACGATTCAAGTCTTCAAGATCATTATTGCGCTTTACAACATCACACGCACACTGGATATCACTGCTCTTGAAATCTATTTCACTATAGCGTTCATTTGTTGCATTTTCTTCAATGGAACACTTCTTCCAGAAATTCCTAATAGTGGTAGGTCTGATGCACTGCCATGGCAGGCCGACAGAATACGCATTGTAAGGTGGCGTCATTTTACAAACCGTGTTACATCCAGTACGACACAAGTAAGCCTCTTCAGTGATAGAGAAGACAGGTTTGTGCTCGTTCAATAAAAGCATGTATGTGACTGACATCGTCCAGTACACTTAAGTTATTGTATAATGTCTGCATGTTGGGTGACTGGGGAACAAGCAGAGCTGTGAAACTCGTGGTAGAACGGAAGGACATAGGGAGCTCACACATTCCTTCGGATAATGGGACGGCACAGCCGCTTCCGGTGCTAATCTCGGGATGCCCGGGAGCTGAACCACCTGCAAAACGGGAACACGTGTCAGGCGGGCAGGCGTGAGAAAGCAGCGGGTCCGCCAAAAACACGTGGCAGCAAGTATTCGCGGACTTTCCTACGGAAGTAGAAAGAACTTCCAGGAAGTTCGGTCTGGATCGTAAACTGAGATTGGTCGGCATTCGGAAACGAGCGCCTTCCGGAAAGATGATTCGCCACCCAAATTTAATGGAGGAGAAAAGACTTTGAGCTGGTAAAAAGTGGAGGAAAGTTAGAGCTGTGGTTCCTGGGGCATGGAGCTGAGAGGCAGTTCCTTGGACGTGGAGCTAGAGAGTCGTTGCTGGGTCGTGGAACGAGTCCACGGCAGTAGACGGGCGTCTTCGGCTGTACGTTTGGTGAAGTACAATTTTACTATTACCTCGCTGAAGGGAGACGTTCTGCGGCTATAGTGTCTGATCACTACGGTGATCTTGCTTATGCACCGGCATACATTGCTGAATCACGTGTTCTACTCCGTTCTGCACGGAGGTTTCACACTGCTCATTGAGATAGTAGTTTCTTCTTGATATTTAGTACAACGGGGGATGTCAATTACTCTGCGCCTAATCACAGATCGCGAGTGCATTATAGGGCAGAGCCAGACAGTTTAAGGGCCAATATTAATTCATGGAGAACCTGAGAGTTGTAATTATTGCTTAGAGTCTTTGAATTGTGATTATGACGGATAAATATGCTAAAATCACGGCATTTATCATTTAGTAGATAGTATTTTCCCGTGCTAATTAATCTTGTCACTTGTGCACATTTTATACATGTTTTAATTTATTCGTTAAAAGAGAACTGGATTTTGTCGGCTTATCTTGACATTCAATCGCATCCCCAGGATACGATTAGGAAACAGTTAAGCTGTCACACGACAATTGACTTAACTAATGAGAATAACGTACTCCTACTGGGGAACGTATAAGTGTCAGGGCGACTAAAGTCGCGTTAAAATATACGTTGCGCAAATTATCATTTTTGCCAGCAGTAGAAGAGATAGAGGCACGTTAGAGCATCACTCTTAAGATTTACAGATTTCAAGAACATTTCCCTTCTCTCATCTGCATTTACTATTGAAGTGAGTAGTTCACGACAATAATGAACCTTAAATGCTCGTATGATACCCTGATTCAGCGACTAAATTAATGCAGTAGCGTGTTTTTGAAGTGAGTAGTTCACGGCAATAATGAACCTCAAATGCTCGTATGATGCCCTGATTCAGCGACTAAATTAATGCAATAGCGTTTTTTTTTTTTTTTTTTTTTTTTTTTTTTTTTTTTTTTTTTTTTTTTTTAGTGAGTAGTTCAGAATAGGGGATCGTGGAGGAATTTTATAAGGGGCTATGCTCCAGACCGAACGCTGAAAGGCATAATCAGTCTTAAATGATGATGATGATGATGATGAGTAGTTCATGGCAATAATGAGCCTTAAATGCTCGTATGATGCCCTGATTCAACGACTACATTAATGCAGCTGCGTTTTTTAGTAAAAGCAAGGTTTTTATTTTTCTGTCTCTGATTCCAGCACATCAGCAGGTGGATGAGCTGGACGGTGTTCAAAGACTAGTAGAGCTTCTTCTCTCACGTAAGTGACAGTAGGTGCTTTCTCACCGACGGTACAAATTCTTCTTGAAACCAACTGGTGAAAATGTCATAGGGTATTGTAATGATGCTATGTTTAAATGCTTGAAACATCTCGGGCTTTTACTTTTACCTGTACAAAGAATCTTTAGCTTATGATTGCCCGATTTATTTGTGGGAAAGGAGAGGGTTATTCTGTATTTATTCACTTTCAAATCCGTCTTATTTCCTGATTTTTTAGTATCGAGAGTTCTGGTTGGAAGCAATCGACAATAAATCGCAGTTCCTTCTTCACAGTTATACATTTGACGATCATCTAAATTTTCATCTACCTCTACTTTGTGTAGAATTTCAAGAAACTGTGAAGCAGATTCACTGGCGCAAGACCTTGCTTCTCCTTCAGTGGTCGTTTGGTGAATTCCACGGCGACATTTATATCTTGAAAACCATCCGTCGGAAACTATAAAATCTTTGTTCCATGTAAATCAGAGTGAAATTTTTCAGCTTGGGCATTAATAACTGGCCTGGAAAATGCCACACCTTCACTTCTCTTTATAAAAGCCACCTATAAAGGTATTCGTCAAGTTCACTGTTGTTTCCTACTTTGGTCCCTTTTCTGTCTATTCTCACATCACTTTCAACTGGTTAACAAAACTTCTACGTTTATCCTCTTCTTTCACCCATTCTCTGATTGTTCCTTCAGGTACACCACACTTGCATGATAAACCTGCTTTAGTTTCACCATTCCTCAAGCGATCAGTAATTATGTTTCTGTGATATCGTAACAACACACAGAAATCTAGACAGTGAACGAATAATTTGTGAGCCACATGATGGTTGTGTTGATATCGATATTGCCAAGCACTGTTGCATAGTCACTTTATTCACTACGTCTCAATGTTAACAGCGAGATGTGTATTCAGAGCTTCTGTCCAGCAACAATCCTGATATGTTGATAAGAGAAACCAAAGGTGGAGTTAAATTTCGTACATCTGTTTTCGCTATTGTTTAGAGAGCTTGGGGTTTGCAGCAGCAAATTATACTGCAGAAAGGCTACGTGCAGACTGTAATAAGATTTTTCGAGTTTATAAAATATACTAAGAGTGCAAAAATCATTCATAAATGAAATTTCATTTTGGGGGACATACTTTATACTGCGTTATATCCGAATCAGTGGTATATCGGACCGAGGTATATCGAGCTTCTACTGTATCAGTGACACACATCCTAGTGTTTTTTCTTTAAAACATAAGAATTCAACATTAACCCCCATCAATCGCACCCCTATAAAAGGTTAGCTGCGTCCAGTAGTTTTTTTTTTTTAAAAGTTATCTCGGCTCCAAAAGGCCGTAAACTTTTTTTAATTCGTGAAAAATGTAAGCAATTTCTTTCTTTAAAAGTTTTTTCATAAAATAAAAATTGGGATAGTTAGTTAAAAAACGTACCCAACAAATTGCAAGTTCTTTGAAGCCACTTTTTGGTCGTTACCATTAATAAAATCGAAAAAAGTATTTATTAACATGGCAGTACAACTCTTTACGAAGGAAATAATCCTCAAACCGTTACTGCAGCTTCATCCGCTGAGAACATCTAGCCAATTACTGAGAATGCCTCTTTTGTAATAAAAAAAAAAAACAAAAAAAAAACAAGGAAATCATATCGAAAAATAATTTATATTTTTTACTTTTTCAAACAGATGCTTTTTTAAGGTCTTCCACCATGCTCAAGTACTTGCAGCAGGGCAGCAGCTTGTTTTAATCAATACAACAGGAAAGCAGCCAAAGTTGCAAATTTAACTTTTATTTACTTGATGGCTAGTTTCGGGCCGGGACCTATTTGCAGATCATCCAGATAGTCAAAACCGTGCTTCTCAAAATATAAGAACTATGCCGAGATAACAATCATATAATTATAACAAAATGCAAATGAGCTATATCTATGTTCTGGAACTGTTCATTTGCACTTTGTTATGCAAGTTTGTTACCTTCACATGGTGGTTATATTTTGAGAAATATCATTTTGAGTATCTGGATGATTTGAAAATGGGTTCTGACCTGTAACTAGTCATCAAGTAAATAAAGTGAAATCTACAGCTTTGGCTGTTTTTCCGTTGCATTGAGCTGTTTTTTTGACACACCCTGGGGACCTTCCCTGGGTAATGGCAAGTATGGGAATATGAATGTTGGAATATGAATGTTAACGAGCTTTTTCATGCGATTTTCGATGTATCTTGAAACGTTACAAATAAATCGATACTTTTAAAAGCAGACGATAGATCTCTTTTAACCCTAGAACTTTCTCCTTCAACACTACCATCTCCCTTAAAATTGCCAGGAAATTTGTGATAGAGTTTATAAATGTGAAGAATGCAAAAAGCCTTGTCTCAGATCTAAGGAACATTAGTGTGGTTATAAACAATGTAAAAACTGTAAACAAGTAGTGAACATTAAAAATCATAAATGTTACATTCAATACAAATTGAAAAAAGCGTTATTTGTGAAAGAAAATTTGGTGAGGATTTTATAATCAAAGGTTGTCCAAGACTACTATGTTTTCCAGTGTTGGGAATGTAGAAAAATAGTTACCAGTAAACAGTCTGAGTGTTGCAAAGATGGATTACTTATAAGAGTGAACTGTACCTATACAGAAAGATACACATGGTTTGATTATGAAGCTCAACAAGAAACTGGAATAAATATTTCAAATCTCATAAGAGCTCACAATTTTAATGGAGATACTGCTTATAAATTTAAGACAAATGATGAATCCTATCGTTGGGTGATACCTGAAGAAAACAGAAATTATACATTCATAGTTCACTATACTAAAGGATACGATTCACAATTCATTCTGAAATATTGTGTTGAAAATACAATAAAACCATATGCCATCTACACAAGAACTTAACTGGTCTTATCGGAGATAAAACAGTTGGGTCTAAAAAATCATAGATAGCAGTAATTTCATACAAGAGCCACTTAATAGTTTTCCAAAAACATTTGGTTTGAAAGAATTGAAGAAAGGATAATTTCTACATTTGTTCAATACACAAGAAAATGAACATTACCTAGGACCGAAACCTGATAAAAAATATTATTTTGTTGACTCTATGAAACCAAACGGTAGAGAAATATTTATCAAATGGCGTAGCACCAGACTTAATGAAAATTATGTTTTCAATATGAAGAAGACATTAATGATTACTGTATGTCTGACGTAGATATTGCCGGCCGCGGTGGCCGTGCGTTTCTGGCGCTGCAATCCGGAACCGCGAGGCTGCTACGGTCGCAGGTTCGAATCCTGCCTCGGGCACGGGTGTGTGTGATGTCCTTAGGTTAGTTAGGTTTGAGTAGTTCTAAATTCTAGGGGACTTATGACCTAAGATGTTGAGTCCCATAGTGCTCAGAGCCATTTGAACCATTTTTTGACGTAGATATTTTGAGAACAGGTTGTTTACAACTGAGAAAAAATTTCTAGAAATAGCTATATTGATTCATTCCGTCATTTAACAACGGCTGGAGTTTGAATGACTATTTACAGATTAAATACTCACCTGAAAACACAATTGCTGTATTGGATAAAGAAAAAAACGAAAATTACAGTAAAGAATCTATAGGTTGGTTAAACAGTTTAAACAATAAAAATATTCAACATGCACTTATTGGTGGAGAAGTAAAAACAGTTGGAAAAAGTAGGCAGCTATGATAAAGAAACAAATACTGTTTATCAAAATCATGGCGGTTTTTGGTATGGTTATAAAGAATGTTTTAAAAGTGAGATAATTAACAATAAAAATAAAGAAATAATGGATGACCTATTGCAAAAGACTTACACAAGAATTACAGAAATATGAAAATTAGGATATAATTTAGTGGAGATGTGGGAATGTGATTGGCTTAACGCAGCAGAGTATAAAAATCTTAAGAAATTAAAACAGCTACCTGAAATTGTTGAACCTTTAAATCCAAGAGATGACTTTTATGGCGGCCAAACAAATGCAATAAAATTAAGAACTAAAGCAGATACTGTTAGCACAAAAATAAAATATATTGACGTATGTATTATTTATCGTACTGTACAGTTTTATCATTTTTATCCTCTATGACAGCTGAGACAAATATATAGACCATGGTGTTATACTAAACGTACCTGTTTTCGTCAGTATAGTACAAAATGTGTTTCCAGGAGTCTTTTAATTTTAACGATACTAAGTTTGATGAAACGGTTAGTCGGGAATGAGGATAGATGCCAGAGAGAAAGATCAAGAAGTAGACGAAAATGAAGACGATTTTGCAATAGCCAGTGATCATAATTCTGCTATCGAACAAGAGGATTATTCAGAGGAAGAACTTCAGGACCGTGGCGATGTATCTCCAAAGAAATGTTTACAAGTGTTACTTCAAATTAAATGTGTTATGAGTGGTAGTAAAGCAAAATGTAATTTCCAGAACAGAATGTCAGTTTTGCAGAATTTCTTTTTTTATCTATTGAGTGCAATTTTATGTGCATGTTTAGAACATAGAATTTAATGTTGTGTGGTAATTTACTTGCTACAGAGAAACTGTAATTTTTAAGAATGTAAAATCTGTTCCCTAACAGTTCGTTTATGTGTACTCTTTAAAAATCCGTGATTTTGTCTGATCAAAAGCAAAAAATTGCAGTCCTTATTCAGTCCATTAAAATCAATGAAGTGTAGTTAAACAACACTTAATTAACTGTAAAAATAAATGTTATATGACATAAGTTAAAGTTTTCAAATGAGTTATGTATTAAATCTCAGTTGAAAACGTAGGGGTCCCAGAGACCGCACCTTGTAGTACACGTTGGAGAAACCGGACCTCGTGAGTTAAGGGTTAACAGTCGGCTCGTGATGTATTGGAACTGTTGCTCGATGTTATTTGGTAGTTCGGTCTGGAGGTCAATACAGAATATTTCATCTGTGAAGTTGAAAAACACCCGTGCGTCATGTAGTGTGAGAAATGTTCAGATAAACTGCAGAAAATTTAAGTTTTCACTGGACGTTGGAAGCAAACGTTCTTCAGTGACGACGATGATTGATTGGCGTCACTCACATTTCTTCCCACTTGTGTTCGGTGTGCTGACATGTTATGTAACACAAAAGTATTCATTTTGTCTTCAAATCTGTTATCTGTCTCGATCACGAACAAAACTGTAGAACATAAAGCAAGTTTTTATAATATCTTCAGCAAATTCTAGAGATACATTCGAATATCGATCAAAAATTCTGCACTCTTTTGCAAGACTGCGAGAAATACATTCAACGTATCTTCTAGCCGTACAGAGACTGCATCTGAAAGCTCTTTGAAAAGAAATTAATCACCAACCTGTACACGAAGAAAGCAATCGTAGCCTTCATACAACTGTTTGAGGAAATTTAGTTTCATTGTCACTTAACTTTTTAACGAAGCAATCAATTCGTGAACACAGATTAATCTGGCGATCGATTTGCTCCAACGTCAGTGAACGTAAGTCTGTGGTGTGAATCACCAATAGCGAGCAACAGTATCGAGAATATGTGTTTTGTTGTTGTAATAAAGTGACCCACAGTCAGATGGCTTGATGACACGTATATGTTTACAATTTGTAAGCATCACACACTTGGGTAAATTGTCTGCATTTTTAGTAAACCTTTAATTACTATTCCTTCGAGAAATATTGACACCCAGGATACGCTTTTAAATTACCTCTTTTTGATTTTGTTATTCAGTAAGAGAAGTCAAAGAGAAAGCCGGTAGTGTGCGTGCCGATTCGCCGCGCTAGTGCCGTTATATGCGCGTTCACACAGAGAACGCTGGTTAGCGTTCTAGTCAAGGTGCAGTAGTAACATTATGGGTAGAACGTCATGCGCCCTCGGTTACCTCTGTTGTCTTTCTCACACGATTTTACAGAAACTATTCAAACAACTTGATTTTTATGTTAACTTATGGCTTTATATGTGAGCTTCATGGTGAATTGCCTGTCATCTTGCTAATGGTCATACTTATTGTGATATTCGCATTTAAGTAAGACGTTGCGCGACATTCGAAAAAGTTTACAATGAAAAATATTGGTCGCTATGATTTTGCTTTGGTGCATATTACATCATACGTTGCGGCGAAACACCGTATGTTGCTGCAAATGACATTTAGCTAAGATGTTGAATTTTTTCTTTAGACTTGGGAGGAGGCCCCTACCTCTCTCGAATCTCGAGAAAATGGAATTTATGTACAGTGCTATCCATATAAACCTGAACCAATTTAACGAGTTATAACATCTGAACCAAGCACGGGACACATTCGCAATTTTGGGAGACGATAATACGCAAGTAGTAAAATACATGCATACATACAAAATCCAAATAGTATATGTTCAAAGTGCCCTCCACCAGCATCGAAGCACATCTGTAATCGTTTCGCCATATTCCGCGACGTTCTGTTAGGTGTATCCTCGCCATTTTTGCTTATTTCGTATGTAATGCCGATTGTACATAGTCTTTTCTTGTACACTCAACTTTTAACATACCCCCGCTAGAAAAACTCCGGTGCAGAGGCGGGGGGGGGGGGGGGGGGGGTAGGGGGGTAGGTCAGGTGATCGGGGAGCACAAATTTTTTGAGATTATTCGGTGACCAAAGAAATTGGTTACAAGCTGCCGGAAGCGTTAGACTCGTGAAAAGTTGCTCCATCATGCCGGAAATACACTTCTGCAAGTTCGATATCATCCAGTTGTTCCTAATATGTATTGAAAATGCCCGTATAAACTGTAGGGTCTACGGTAGTATCGATGAAAATCGGGTCAACAATCCTGGAAGCTGAAAATGGTTCAAATGGCTCTGAGCACTATGGGACTTAACATCTATGGCCATCAGTCCCATAGAACTTAGAACTACTTAAACCTAACTAACCTAAGGACATCACACAACACCCACTGGAAGCTGATACCGTGCGCCGCACTCCAACCTCTTCATTGTGCAGTGGTGTTTAGTGGATGGTATGGGGGTTTACACCAGCCCAGTATCGGCTGTTTTGAGTGTTGATATAATCTGACAGATGGAACCATGCCTCATTTGGACGTTGAATATTAAACCCCTGA